>NC_060178.1:72611913-72911913 GCF_021184085.1 Oncorhynchus gorbuscha | reverse complement strand
TAAAATAAAGTGGTGATCCTAACTTACCTAAGATGGGGGATTTTTTACTAGGGTTAAATGTCAGGAATTGTGAAAAACTGAGTGTAAATGTACTTGTATGATGTATGTAGACTTCCTACTTCAACTGTGCATGTTATCTTTGGTACAGTATCTTTATGTTTTGATGCTACACTTAGAAAAAGGTGTTCCAAAAGGGTTATTTGGCTGTCCAACTGTAATTACTTTGTAACCATTGCTCCTTCCTCCCATATCTGTATGGTTTGGTAGTGTCGGTAGTTCATTGGTAGTTCGTAATTCGTTGTCCTTGAAAATCGCCTTGGTTTTGTTGTCTGCTTCTCTTTAAAATCTAACACGTCACTTAGAAAAGTTGCATCGAGACAGTGTCCTCTATTAACGGTGTGAGTGTTTTTGTATGTGTGTGTCTGCGTGCTGATGAATGTTTATTGAGTCATCCAGACCATAAAGGCAGGTTCTGTTGCATTACGTGGAGTTAGTTGGGATTTTGGAGAGTCATTTCTTCTAAGAATCCTTTTTGTTTGTTCAGACATTGTCACAATGTGCTGATCCTGCAGATGCATTCTACTCAATGATCCACTGTGACTATGATTATCATTTTTTTTTAAAGAATGGACCATGATGCATTTACTCAATATGAGGTTTGACCCCTAGAAATGAACAATGTTATTTGTTTTCCCAAGAAATATGTTATATTCTACCACATTGTTTGCTGAATGCAGACTTTTTAACAACAAACCCCAGACTTTTAAAAAGAAATCACAAAGGAATAGAGAAGGGTTCTTTCATTTAAAAATCTATATGCTTTATTACATTTAGTTACAATATTTAAAGTTATTAATTATAATTACCATATTTTTACAACTATGTACCTGTTCTTCCTGTCTATGTACAGTAAATACAAGAGCGCTGTATGTAAATACAACAGTGACTCATTCTGAGTATTTGTTTGAATATGATTAAACTGACATTATGCATCATATTTAATATATTAACTGCATTGCCACTGTGCTAGGTGATCATTCTAATTTCTCTTTCTCTCTCTCTTTCCGGTCCTGGGTTGATTCACTCTCTGCCTTGGGATTTGTCCTGCAGGTAAGTTCCACTATTATTATTCTACTGTTATTTTAAGTCTGATAGACCAGTAGCTGTTTAAAAGGGCATCAATGAATGTGTTGTTCCTCAATTCAAATGAGTCAGTATTCTGTTACAACACAAGCATCATGGGAAGATCCCACTGGTTGAATGCAGCAGCTACATGTGACCCTGGAGTGTGTATGTCACTGATCACCATCACTGGCAGCGCTGTGTGGCTGTCACGAGGCCTGGCCTTTACCCCTCCCTATCTACCCCTTCTGTTGCTACACCATCAGTCACACCAGTGTTCTATGGGCTACACAGGTTTCTATTGAAACAGGGGCTCTGGCCATCTGGTGGCTACTGTGTAGCTGGGGAAGAGACTGGCTCTGTTGTGTTTGAAGTGGAAAGAGAGAGGGCTTTTAGTATGAAAGGACCAGTGGATGTTAACCTCCCTCTATGATCCTGTGCAGAAATTTTGTAATCAAATCAGAATCTAGACTGAATAACACTAAGACCTCTGATTTACCCATTGTAATTACAGTCTTTACGGTATGTGAATACCATCATTAGTTGATAAGCTGAATCGGCTGTTTTTAGCTTGGCTAGAAAGAAAGCCTCTACATTATTTCGTTCTCCGTGATTAGGGTTTCCTACCCCAAGTGTACACCAGTCAACGCATCTGCAGTCCCAGCTAGCACATTTGGTTCCTTGGACGTTGTGGGAACCTGCAATTTTGGAGAAAAAAAAAGTTTCTTAATGTTCTCTGAATGTTCTGAGAACATTACTTTATATAGAACTATGAGGAAACCTGCAGAAAACATTATGCTGAAGTACTGAAATTCCCTCCTAAGAAACATGTGGTTCTCAGAACGTTATGTGTTAGCTGGGTATCCTGCACCATTCCCATAATGTTGTGAGTAGGTTGTTTGCAAACAACCATAGGACAACCACGCTTTCACCAAGATCAAAGAAACCTATGGTTCTCAGAACATTATGTCCTAGCTGGTGTGGCACTGTCATTGTGTCTATACTACCCTGTCATAGATGGATATTCTATAGTCCGATGCAATCAGTGTGTTGAAAATTAGAGCTATTCTATTACTGTACTGTGCAGTCAGTGTGTTAATGTGAGAATGGTGTTACTCTAGAGTGCAGCCAATGTGAGATGGGATGCATGAATGTCTGCCCGCCCACCTGCCTGTCTGCCACACCCCCCACCCCCGCCCCTCCCCGTGGAGATCACCATGCTTGCCCGTAATCAGATCTCCAGTACTGGGAGATAGAGAGGGTCACATGGAAAAAGGGAGGGGAGGGGATGAGAGGAAGAATGGAGGAGAGAGAGAAAAACACAAACCCTAAAGCCTCCTCTGTCTTCTCTCCCACCTCTTTTTTTGAGTTTCAAGCAGACATGAGTGCCTATGCATCTTCTGAGCATTTTTCATTCATAATTGATTTGTGTCAGATAATGAGGGAATTAAGACTAAAATAAAATACTATGCAGTCTGATGTGATCTGGTTTGGAGAATAGAGGGCTGAGAATCAATGGTGGCATACCTACAGGGGAAGCTTGGGGGGGATTGAGGGAGTTCGCCACCCGTCAGGTGATTTCGTTAGCTCTGTCATGGTTGCTTGTCTTTTCAGCCCAGCTCCTTAAAGGAAATGTGCAGGGAGAGACCAATCTTCCCAGCGCGCCCCCCAGCTATACAAACTGGATCAGTTCAACTGTAGAGGGAGCTGATCCACCAACCCTGAGAGCTCACCATCAAACAATATTCACATGATTCAGAGTCATGAAACAGAATTACATTAATGTGATATGAAGCCACAAAAGACAGCATGCAGCATGTTTGTATTAGGTTTAAGTGTACTCCAGTGTTGCTCTGTGGGGTCCTATGAGATGCTCCCTACTCATTGGCATTCTTCCATGGTGACATACTGCCTCGGTGCCACGTATCTCTGCTGGCTGCAGTGTTCTCAAAAGACAGCAGCGCAGCTAAAAATAAATGCGCAGACATATACTATGCCAGTACAAAGAGCGAATACAAACATGCTGGAGATCAGTCTGATAGATATGTGGACTACAACATTATATCAAGTCATTTACACATATTTTGCAGTTATTGCAGGTGCAGCGAAATGCTTATGTTTCTAGCTCCAACAGTGCAGTAATACCTAACAACACCAAATCCCCAAAATTAAGAAATATCAGAACGAGCAATGTCAGAGTCCGGAATATACAGTATATGTATAATTGTTTCTTCTTTTTCCACAAATATTTTTTGGTTTACAATATCAGATTACTTCATACAGTCAGATATATTTAGATGGGTCATGGTCAAAAACATGGACATTTTTACATTGTTAGAAGGAAATACTTCTCAACTCCTGGTCCCGGGGAGCCAAAGGGGGACACATTTTCTCTCTCTCTCACTCTTTCTCTCATTCTTTTTCTCTCTCTCTTGATCTCTTTCTTTCCTAAAAAGGGAGCACATAAATAGAACAGGGCTGGATTGCGGAGCCTGAGGCGATAAAGGATGCTGGATGTGGATGAGCAGTTGGGCAACATCAGCCACATAGTGAGTGAGTGAGAGAGAGATGGTCAGTGAGTGAGTGAGTGAGTGAGAGAGAGAGAGAGAGAGAGATGGTCAGTGAGTGAGAGTGAGGTGAGTGAGTGAGTGAGTGAGGTGAGTGAGTGAGTGAGTGAGTGAGTGAGTGAGTGAGTGAGTGAGTGAGTGAGTGAGTGAGTGAGTGAGTGAAAGGGTCAGTGAGAGAGGTGGAGACTGAATGATTTCTGCATTTATCCATCATATTGATACATTTGTCTGGTTAATGAGTTACTTTGCACATGTGTGTGTGAGGGATGAGGGTGTATTTGTGCATGCAGGTGTATATAATATTTGTGTGTGTGGGTACATGTTTGAGGAGCAGGAACGTGAAGGGAGGGTCAAAGAGTGATTGTACTGCATCAAGTCAAAATGTATTGGTCACACATATTTAGCAGATGTTATTGCGGGTGTAGCGAAATGCTTGTGTATCCAACAGTGCAGTAGTATCTAACAATTCACAACAAAGCGCACAAATCTAAAAGTAAAATAGAATTAAGAAATATTAGGACGAGCAATGTCGGAGTGGCATTGACTAAAACACAGTAGAGTAGAATACAGTATATACATATGAGATGAGTAAAGCAGTCTGTAAACATTATTAAAGTGACTAGTGTTCCATGATTCCATGTCTATGTATGTAGGGCAGCAGCCTTTAAGTTGCAGGGTTCAGTAACCAGGTGGTAGGTAGCAAGCTAGTAATGGCTATTTAACAGTCTGATGACCTTGAAATAGAAGCAGTTTTTCAATCTCTCGGTCCCTGCTTTGATGCACCTGTACTGACCTCGCCTTCTGGATTATAGCAGGGTGAACAGGCTGTGGCTCGGGTGGTTGATGTCCTTGATGATCTTTTTGGCCTTTCTGTGACTTCGGGTGCTGTAGGTGTCCTGGAGGGCAGGTAGTGTGCCCCGGGTGATGCGTTGCGCAGACTGCACCACCGTCTGGAGAGCCCTGCGGTTACCTGGCAGTGATACAGCTCGATAGGTTGTGCATCTGTAAAAGTTTGTGAGGGTTTTAGAGGCCAAGCCAAATTTCTTCAGCCTCCTGAGATTGAAGAGGCGCTGTTGCACCTTCTTCACCATACTATCTGTGTGGTTGGACCGTTTCAGATTGTCAGTGATGTGTAAGCCTAAGGAACGTGAAGCTTTTCACATTCTCCAATGAGGTCCTGTTGATGTGGAAAGAGGGGTGCTCCCTCTGCTTTTCCCTGAAGTCTCATCATTGTTGGTAATCAGGCCAACTACTGTTGTGCCATCTGCAAACTTGATGATTGAGTTGGAGGTGTGCATGGCCACGCAGTCATGGTTAAACAGGGAGAACAGGAGAGGACTGAGCACGCTCCCTTGTCGGGCCCTGTGTTGAGGATCAGTGAAGTGGAGGTGTTGTTTCCTACCTTCAGCACCTGGGTGCAGCCCGTCAGGAAGTCCAGGGTCCAGTTTTACAGGGCGGGTTTCAGACCCAGGGCACCAAGCTTAATAATGAGCTTGGAGAGTAGTATGGTGTTGCTCCTGACCACCACAAGGAGGAGTTAGAGCACTCATTATGCATTTGGGTCCCAAGGTTTTTATATGAACAATCATATCGAGTGGTTCCAATGACCTATTTTGACGCGAGCCACCCGTGTTCTGGTGGCATTCTTCAACAAAGATGGCTGACAAAACATTATGGTGGAACCAAATGTAAGTTGTTATAACGTCATAACGAGTCAAGCAAAACAAATGTACATTGGAGAGGAATATGTTAATGTTGAGACAAATGTTTGAACATATTTTTTTGTTATGAAGTTAATTTACGAAAATGTCTATTTAGCAAGTTAGCTGACTAGCTAACATTAGCCAGCTAACTAGTGTTAGGAGAATTAATTTGTCATTTGAGTTGTTTAATGTTTTAGGGACTGAGAAAACCAGCAGGCTGTCGTCTTGTGAAACAGTTGTTGTATCAACTTAAAACCTCTCTGGGATAGACGGGACGCAAATGTCCCACTTGGCCAATTGCCAGGGAAAATGCAGAGCGCAAATTCAAATAAAATTCTAACTTTCATTAAATCACACATGTAAGAAACCAAATGAAAGCCACACTCGTTGTGAATCCAGCCAACATGTCAGATTTCAAAAAGGCTTTTCGGCGAAAGCATAAGAAGCTATTATCTGATGATAGCACAACAGTAAACAAAGAGAATAGCATATTTCAACCCTGCAGGCACCACACAAAACGCATAAATAAAATATAAATAATGCGTTACCTTTGATGAGCTTCTTTTGTTGGCACTCCAATATGTCCCATAAACATCACAAATGGTCCGTTTGTTCGATTAATTCTGTCGATATATATCCAAAATGTCCATTATTTGACGCGTTTGATCCAGAAAAAAACTGCTTCCAATTTGCGCAACGTCACTACAAAATATCTCAAAAGTTACTTGTAAACTTTTCCAAAACATTTCAAACTACTTTTGTAATACAACTTTAGGTATTTTTAAATATTAATAATCGATCAAATTGAAAACGGGTCTATCTGTTTTCAATACAGGAGGATCACAAACTAACGCTACTTTTTAATCCTGCGCAACTCTCAAACAGTACACATAATGTTGCCCTGATCCAAGATGGCCGTACTTCTTCATTTCACAAAGGAATAACCTCAACCTATTTCCAAAGACTGGTAACATCCAGTGGAAATGGTAGGAACTGCAAACAGAATTAGAAATCTAGTTCCCCAATGAAAACTCATTGAATTGACAGTGACCTCAAAAACAAAATTTGAATGGTTAGTCCTCGGGGTTTTGCCTGCTACATAAGTTCTGTTATACTCACAGACATGATTCAAACAGTTTTAGAAACTTCATAGTGTTTTCTATCCAAATATACTAATAATATTATAATAATAGTAGCAGGAAGTTGAAATTGGGCGCGCTATTTATCCAAAAGTGAAATTGCTGCCCCCTATTCCAAAGAGGTTAAAGTCTGAATGCCATTAATGAAGCCTAGGAATAGAGTAGAATATAATAACTTTATTGTCCAAGGATGCAAGTCCAATATACATGTACTGTAGTTATTACTTCACATGAGATTCCCACATTGTAGCCTGTACATTTAATATATTCACTGATCATGTACGCTTCCTTGGCAAATAAAGGTGCGGTTCAGGTATGAATCTCTGAGACATTATTTTTCAGTCACATAAAACTCCATTATTTGAATTATACACTTCAACAGTGTTTACCACTCCTGCTCCTGGGACATCAATGAAAACACAATGAAACTAAGCAATAGACTAGAAACATGATTGATTTGTAATTCATATATACAGAAAAAACTGCATATCTAACTCCCTTCATATGAATTAATCTGAGGACACAGGATAGTATTTGAATGAGAAACTTAATTTCAACCAGTGGAGAATGTGAAACGCTTTATTGAAAGAAGTTCATTATCCAGATGTTCTAAATACATAAATGCATTATAATTATGATAATTATAATATTATATTATAAATACAAGTTCAATCTGTACTTCAATGCACATATGGTGTGCATTATAAAATGAGGAAGAAACACGAGGTGTGGAAGACAGAAATGGAAAGAGATAAGAACAGCGGCAGACAGCATATGATTCATGAATTACAGTACTACCCTAATATTCTTTCAGTTCATCACAATTGCGGTGTCCCCATAACCAGTCTTGGGCCCCCAGGTGGTCTGAAGGTTATCTTAAGAGCAGGTGAGGTGGTGATGACGGCACTGGCTTCCTCTCTCACATCAAAACATGCCTGCATAACACGGTCAGTCAACATAATCAGGGGGTGAAATGCAAAACTGACCTTGGATCATTAAATCTGGAACTACTACATCTCTGTATGTATTTCGATGTAAATCATCTCTTTAATAATACTTCCCGTTGACCCTCTGTGTCCGCCAGCTCAGATGCGGGAGTGGTTCACCAAAACAGCTGATATAACCTAGAGGATTTAGGGAGAAGTGGGAGAGAAATGAAGTTAAGAAGAGAGTTTGTTATTGGGTGTGTGGTCTCACCTGGTGTCCACACTAAGTGGCAACCGAGTACTTTATGCTGAAAAACAGACACATTAGGACAAACAACAGAAGATAATGTCAATAGAAAATACTGTATGTGACGCAGACACCTATCGGAGTGTACCTGAAAGATTTAAATATAGAGGGCTATGTGTCTCACCACTTGGTTATTGCAAGGCTAACCCCCAGGGAAATCAGGACTTGACAGCAACAGATAGTCCAGTGAAAATGGTTGTTTTTTGTGTGGTGTAAATCTAAAAATTAGCAGCTGACATCTTAAGTTTTTTTTAAATTAATGCATGTGAGACAAGTTCCATGTACAACAAGACAGGCAGAGATGGAGAAATATAACACAGAACAGTTTAATTACCCCAGGTTATGGTCACTTTTGCCAGAAATAAAGATTCCACGGCCTGTTCCTCGGACAGTGAACATCTGGCAATGTCTACATTTTCGAGTCCCTGATCAGCTTGCCCTCTGAAAGTAAAGAAAACAGCTTAATTGTTATAGATATCAAAACAATAATTGAGATATGACCGTTCAATCTAAAGCAGCAGATGTCATTTTTACGATACGTCAATACAGCCCAGTGCTGCTTACCTGAGATGCCATCTTCGTAGGTGTCCGCTTTGACTTCCTTTGTGTTGAAAAAAAGTTGCTTTCAGAACAATTATTTTTGATTGAAAATAAAAAGGTTTTGCTCTCGACAAAAAGACACAAATGTACCTCCATAGCATATAACAATTTGCCGGTGAATAACCAGACCTTCATACAAACATGCTACTGTATGCAGAATTCTTCATGCACAACCGAAGATGCTGCCATATCCTGACAGCACGCCCACAAGCGAACCACTCAGGAGCAGAATGATGACCTGTAGAAGAGGGAAAGGAATGAGATGGGCACAGCAATTTGTTGCAAGTTGGGGAGAGGGGCTAATAGCTGAACAATAAACTATTCAACCTTTACTAAAGAATAGTCTAATAGCCGAGCTAGGTGTGAAATAAAAACCTATCACAGACCAGATTTGCCCTAAAGACCAAGGGTAGCTTGCTACTAAATGTAATAAATTAATGACTTTTCAAATAAGTTACCTAACAAGTTATGTTAGCTACGCTGTCCTTACGAATCACATAGCATATCATTACAGCAGTATGTACCGGTATGTTATCTTCTTGGCGCACTCATCCCGTTAGCGGGATCATTTTCGTCAACATCCACTGAATTGCAGAGCTCCAAATTCAAATTAAATTACAAAAATTTTCATGAAATCACAAGTGCAATATAGCAAAACACAGCTAAATCCATCTGGCGGACTAAAGCAAACATCATCTCAAAGACAAAATTTGACAAACAGCTAAATATTGCATCAGTTTTACAAGGGGAACAACTATGTCTCATGAGGAAGATACACTTAGCTTTTCTGGTTAAAAGATGCAAAGAGGACTGCTGTGTTACTTTTATTTATAAGTTTTTCATTACATTTGCTTGCTGTTTGGGGTTTTAGGCTGGGTTTCTGTTCAGCACTTTGAGATATCAGCTGATGTCGAAGGGCTATGTAAATACATTTGGTAAAAGACCAAGTCCATATTATGACAAGAACAGCTTAAGCAAAAATAAATGACAGTCCATCATTATTTAAAACTTGTTAGGGAGTTATATTCTCTGCTGATAGCGTGAGCTCATTACCATAACGCACAATGCGCAAAAATATTCCTAAAAATATTTAACCTCCACACATTAACAAGTCGAAAGATAAACAAGTTGTTTATCTAGCCAGCAAGTCAGATTTCTAAAATGTTTTACGGCGAAAACATAGCACATATTTATGTCAAACCACCACCGCAGACATGGCTCATTAGCATAGCCAAGTAGGAAAAAAATATGCAATCAACAAACGCAGGATTAAAAGAAAATCATTTCACTAACCTTTGAAATCTTCATCAGATGACAGTAATATAACATGTTATCTTTTTCACAGTACATTCATCTTTTTTCAATAATATGCTATATATATATCCATAAATCTCTGTTTACAGAAACCCAAAATTAATAACGCACAATGCGCAAAAATATCCTAAAAATATTTAACCTACATAAATATTCCCTTACCTTTGCTGTTCTTCCATCAGAAGACCTGTAAAATGGGATTATACTCACCAATTAAACGTTCAGTTTTCAAGTCTGCAAACGTGTGTTACTTTTATTTATAACGGTTCTCAAAATAGCCTGATTTTGGTAAAAATGTAGGCAAAATTGAAGTGGTTGCGCAAAATAGCCTGAAAAAATGTAGGCAAAATTGAAGTCACCAAAACGAAAGTATATATAATATGTCGAGTAAACTTGTCAAACTATGTTCATAATTAAGCTTTAACATGTTATAAAGGTCTACAGCAATTGTGAGGACGAAGCGAAACACACACGTCTTTTAATCGATCCTGAAGAAAAGAGAGAGCGGGAGCAGAGCGCGCATACTGTTGTTTTGGCGTGACCGAGACCTTTCGGCACGCTCAACGTCTCGTGAGCGCGCGATTCACACACTGACAAGCCCCATAGAAGGCAACCTTCACGCTGAACACGTAGAAACTGTTCCCAGAGCGGTAGCCTTTTGGAAAGTGCGTTAAAGATGACGTCAAAGCAGAGGCAACTTTTTCCATTACAAGAGAGATTTTGGGAGAATGCATGCCCTGACACTTCTGCTTTACATAGAGACAAAATTTAAACGGATTTAGAATTGTTAGAGTGTTTTCTATTCGATAATATTTTTTTATATGCAAATATTAGCAACTTTTGAAAAAAATGTATCCTGTTTTATATGGGTACCCAAATCCTCCAGAAGGGGCAGTAAACCGTGGTATCCTGAACAGGTTAAGACATGAAGGTCAGTCAATCCTTAACATTTCAAGAACTTTGAAAGTTTCTTGAAGTGCTGTCGCAAAAACTATCAAGCTCTATAATGAAACTAGCTCTCATGACGACCGCCAGGGTACGCTCAAACCGGTGTGATTAGAACACTTATTTGGAACGGCCAGTTTCGATTGATGCACACTGAAAAATGTAGGCTACATTTATCTTAGCGCTAAATGAGGAAAGATTGATGCAACACAAGCAGTCATATTTAGATTACTCTCGGCTGACAGGAACTACAATATGAATTAGCTAATAGCAATTACTTTATAATTAATCACATCACGGGTGAGCTCACCATTGATCTAAATAATTGAGTAAAACCCTTTCCAGAAATTGAAAGTAATCTGACGATAGGTAGTTTGTGCACGCCACCATGTTTGTTTTTTCAAGGTCAACCATAGATATCAAATTTTATTGGTCACATACATGTGTTTTGCAGATGTTATTGCGGGTGTAGAGGAATTCTTGTGAGGAGACAAGATGAGTTTGGTCTGGTTGCAGTATGCATGTTGAAGGGGGAGTGTTGTCTACCATCGTTCACATCCCATCATTCACAGGTTTAATATTTGTGAACCCTCGCTCATCTTATTTTGTTACATCTTGGTCCGATAGACGTTTACATGAAACCCAGAATGCATTGCTTGTCAACAAACATGGCTCCACACATTAGTTTAGCTCATTATAATCACTACAACCTTCAAAAAAGTATTTTACACAAATAATATGTGTCCATTACAATCTATGCAAGAATGTGAATGCATGATTTGTCACCAGTACTTGAAAATGTGAGTAAAACGGTAAATAAATAAATAATTAAAACACAAAATATTTTCTGCTAGTGATTTATTGACACAGACTGACAGTGGATGAAGTACAGGTGGTCTGTGGGAGATAGAAGGCCGCCAACCATTTCATCCCTCCTGGTCCTGCTATTTGCTTTGATGAGTCTGTCTGCAGTGCAAAGCTCCTTGCTATTTCCCTATGAGAAAGTATGCTTCAAGCTGTTTCTGACAAAGGAACTGGTGGGAGAGATAGTAGAGGAGACCAATCTCTACGCCTTGGAGCTACAGGAGAAGATAAACAGTCATTCCCATGGGAAGAGTAAAGAAGAATTCCCTGAGAGAATACTGGAGCACAGATCCCATGTTTGCAACTCCTTTCTTTGTCACCCTCTTTTCTCAAGACCACTTCTTAATTCGGCAGCGTTGTCTGCATTTCATCCACAATGCTGCTGCCAACCTAAATTTCCCATTACGTAAAATAAGAAATGTTCTTACCAGCCTGACATCAGAATTTGGTCGGGTCCTTGTGCCATACAAGGACCTATGCACTGATGAGTCCCTGATGTTATGGAAGTTGGCTGGCGGTCCGTTAATATATTCCTTCCAAAAGGTACAGGTTATGTGCGACGTGAAGACAGGATTCTTCTAGGACATTATAGTCTACACAGAGTCCACCACTGACATCCAACATTATGAGGGGCTTTGGGTGTCCGGGTCCATGGTGATGACCATACTGGCTCCTCATCTCGGCAAGGGACACAATTTTCACGTGCACAAATTGGTACAGCAATCACCCACTCTTCCAGTATCTGCTCTCCCAACAGCACAGGGGGCTGTGGCACAGTCAGGTCGAACAGGAACGGGATGCCAGCATTCATATGCAGAGAGGGAAGTGGAGTTCAAGGTGAATGGTCAACAGCTGACAGTAAAACAGTAAAGTGGCATGACAAATGAAACATCCATGTCCTCTTCACTGTCCATACAGCAACCATGTCGGCAACAGGGAAGGTGGACCACCAGACGGGAGAGAGAAAAATCAACTAGACTATGTGCTTGACAATAACGCCAAAATGGGGGCAGTGGATAAGCCGGACATGATAAACAGCTTTGTGGAATGCACTCAGAAACCAACATGTGTTATAAGAAGATATTTTTCATTCTAATCGACAATGCTGCCCTCAATGGCCACATAGTTCACCGCCAACTAACAGGTGAGATGATTACTGAATAAGGTATTTTTTTGTAACTTTTTGCATTCCATAATGCAATTATAGTGACAATATCTAACCAACCTACCCACTGCCCCCCATCCTCTCCCCCGATCCTCTCCAAAGTAATTACCTACCAAAAGTACAGAGAAAACCTGAGAGAGCTGCTGGAGGAGCACCACACCCCTCAGCGCCCATCCACTGGGGGACGTCCTGCTGCAGACAATCCCCTACGACTCACTGCACGGCATTTTCCCTGTGAAGTCCCTCAAGCTGCTACACACGGTTATCACACACAGGGGCACTGCAAAGACTGCCTGTATGGCACCAGGACAAGGAAGCAGATGAGTTTGACAAAGTACATGTGTTTAGCTTGTGACACACCTCTGTCTGTTTCACCATGCTTTGGGGAGTACCATGTGCTCATTGAGCAAATCTGCAGCAATTACTGACTGACTGACTTGAACTGTGATCTGCCATGATTCTATACCTTTAGAGGTAGGGGTGGACATAGTTATTGTTCAATCACTGCATGAATATGAAATATGGGTCATGCATATTCATAAGTCTTTTCTTGCAGTTTTTTTCCCTCTAGTAAAACAAGTTTTTGTTGTTGTTCAACCACCACCAATACGTCAATAAAACAGATGACTATTTCATGTAGACCTGTGTGTTTTCATCCAGTAAAGCTGTTAAGGTGTGTACACTAACATACAAAAGCTGGCCTCAATCTTCAGCTCGAAAGATTTCCAGTTCCAGTTATGATATTGGCAAATAATGTTCAATACTGTTTGTGTGTGTGGTTTCTGAAAGTACACAATAAAGAGGAAGTATTAGTAATTAGAATACAATATCAGGATATTGCAATAAAACAACATTAAAAGTAACATAAAATTGTATATTGCATTGACAAAAATCACAAATATTAGTTATTTAACAGTAAAAAACTATAACTGTTGAGCTCCACAAGGGGGCGGGGCAGGGCAGAACAGAGTTATGTTAAACAGGCCAAATGAAAACAAATCATGGTCATGACCAGGGTAGCTTCAAAAGACAACACAAGCTTATACATCTCTGTTGCAATTAACATTGTTTTATAGAGCTAATATAAGAATGTAGCTAGCTACATAGGCACGATTGAGTATAACACCATAAAGGTTACGAAATTAGTAACGTAACCACTCGTGTCCGCGTTTATAAGGAATACATATAATATATTATGCTCCATACATAGTGAGCTACAGTAGAAATGACATAACATGACATACATAAACTATTTTAAACGTAATAAGGCACTTTGATAGAAATGCACACAAGTTCATTAGAGTTACCAGCCAGTTCTGTCCTTTGGTCTGAGAAATTGCAAACACCATGCCAAAGTAGGTGAACCTCCGCAAAAAGGCTTCAGAATTCAAGATAACAGACACATCTGTTCAGATTTGTCCTTAGAGATCATTATTTTTTCAAGACACCTCCAGGCTGTGTAGTCAGGCCAGATGACCTGGCCTCCATGGTTGAATTGGACCTCTGATGTGCTTATCATATGCCAAGACTGTTGGAAAATCTTTCCAGCAAAGTGTGTGCAAAGCTTTCAAGGCAAATTGTTTAACATGATTTGATATGTTATAGCATAGTTTTGATGTCTTCCCTATTATTCTACAATGTAGAAAATAGTAAAAAGAAGGAAAAGCCCTTGAATGAGTAGGTGTCCAAACTTTCTTGACTGGTACTGTAATTTAAGGCAACCATATCCGTTGATTTTGACTTATTTTGTACCTGTTTCCTCCAGCATCTTCACAAGGTCCTTTGCTGTTGTTATGGGATTGATTTGCACTTTTCACACCAAAGTACATTCACCTCTAGGAGTTAGAATGTGTCTCCTTCCTGAGTGGTATGGTGGCTGCGTGGTCCAATGGTGTTTATACTTGCATACTATTATTTGTACAGATGAACGTGGTACCTTCAGGCATTTGGAAATTGCTCCCAAGGATGAACCAGACTTGTAGAGGTCTACAATTATTTTTCTTTTGATTTTCTCATGATGTCAAGCAAAGAATCACTGCGTTTGAAGGCAGGCCTTGAAATACATCCACAGGTACACCTCCAATTGACTCAAATGATGTCAATTAGCCTATCAGAAGCTTCTAAAGCCATGACATAATTTTCTGGAAATGTACAAGCTGTGTAAACACATAGTCAACTTAGTGTATGTGAACTTCTGACCCACTGGAATTATGATACAGTGAATTATAAGTAAAAAAATCCATCTGTAAACAATTGTTGGAAAAATTACACAAAGTAGATGTCCTAACCGACTTGCCAAAACTACAGTTTCTTAAAACTCTTGAATCTAGTGGGCACTATTTTCATTTTTGGAAAAATAACGTCCCCGAAGTAAACGGGCTATTTTTGTCAGGACAAGATGCTAGAATATGAATATAATTGACAGCTTAGGATAGAAAACATTCTAAAGTTTCCAAAACTGTAAAAATATTGTCTGTGAGTATAACAGAACTGATATTGCATTGTGTGCAAAAGGCATGAGGAGGTCGGCGAATAATTACAATTTTGCAGATTAACACTGGAGTGATAAATGATCAGATGGTCATGTACAGGTAGAGATACTGGTGTGCAAAAGAGCAGAAAAGTAAATAAATATAAACAGTATGAGGATGAGGTAGGTACATTGGGTGGGCTATTTACCGATAGACTATGTACAGCTGCAGCGATCGGTTAGCTGCTCAGATAGCAGATGTTTGAAGTTGGTGAGGGAGATAAAAGTCTCCAACTTCAGCGATTTTTGCAATTCGTTCCAGTCACAGGCAGCAGAGAACTGGAACGAAAGGCGTCCAAATGAGGTGTTGGCTTTAGGGATGATCAGTGAGATACACCTGCTGGAGCGCGTGCTACGGGTGGGTGTTGCCATTGTGACCAGTGAACTGAGATAAGGCGGAGCTTTATCTAGCATGGACTTGTAGATGACCTGGAGCCAGTGGGTCTGGCGACGAATATGTAGCGAGGGCCAGCCGACTAGAGCATACAGGTCGCAGTGGTGGGTGGTATAAGGTGCTTTAGTAACAAAATGGATGGCACTGTGATAAACTGCATCCAGTTTGCTGAGTATTGGAAGCTATTTTGTAGATGACATCGCCAAAGTCGAGGATCGGTAGGATAGTCAGTTTTACTAGGGTAAGTTTGGCGGCGTGAGTGAAGGAGGCTTTGTTGCAGAATAGGAAGTAGACTCTAGATTTGATTTTAGATTGGATATGTTTGATATAAGTCTGGAAGGAGAGTTTACAGTCTAGCCAGACACCTAGATACTTATAGATCTCCACATATTCTAGGTCGGAACCATCCAGGGTGGTGATGCTAGTCGGGCGTGCAGGTGCAGGCAGCGAACGGTTGAAAAGCATGCATTTGGTTTTTACTAGTGTTTACGAGCATTGGAGGCCACGGAAGGAGTGTTGTATGGCGTTGAAGCTCGTTTGGAGGTTAGATAGCACAGTGTCCAAGGAAGGGCCGGAAGTATACAGAATGGTATCGTCTGTGAAGAGGTGGATCAGGGAGTCGCACGCAGCAAGAGCAACATCATTGATATATACAGAGAAAATAGTCGGCCCGAGAATTGAACCCTGTGGCACCCCCATAGAGACTGCCAGAGGACCAGACAACATGCCCTCCGATTTGACACACTGAACTCTGCAAAGTAGTTGGTGAACCAGGCAAGGCAGTCATTAGAAAAACCGAGGCTACTGAGTCTGCCAATAAGAATATGGTGATTGACAGAGGAGAAAGCCTTGGCCAGGTCGATGAAGACGGCTGCACAGTACTGTCTTTTATCGATGGCGGTTATGATATTGTTTAGTACCTTGAGCGTGGCTGAGGTGCACCCGTGACCGACTCGGAAACCAGATTGCACAGCGGAGAAGGTACGGTGGGATTAGAGATGGTGACCTGTTTGTTGACTTGGCATTCGAAGACCTTAGATAGGCAGGGCAGGATGGATATAGGTCTGTAACAGTTTGGGTCCAGGGTGTCTCCCCCTTTGAAGAAGGCGATGACTGCGGCAGCTTTCCAATCCTTGGATCTCAGACGATATGAAAGAGAGGTTGAACATGCTGGTAATAGGGGTTGAGACAATGGCGGCGGAAATAGAAATAGGGGGTCCAGATTGTCAAGCCCAACTGATTTGTACGGGTCCAGGTTTTGCAGCTCTTTCAGAACATCTACTATCTGGATTTGGGTATAGGAGAACCTGGAGAGGCTTGGGCGAGTAGCTGCGGGGGGGCAGAGCTGTTGGCCAAGGTTGGAGTAGCCAGGAGGAAGGCATGGCCAGCCGTTGAGAAATGCTTGTTGAAGTTTTCGATAATCATGGATTTATCGGTAGTGACCGTGTTACCTAGCCTCAGTGCAGTGGGCAGCTGGGAGGAGGTGCTCTTGTTCTCCATGGACTTTACAGTGTCCCAGAACTTTTTGGATTTGGAGCTACAGAATGCAAATTTCTGCCTGAAGAAGCTGGCCTTGGCATTCCTGACTGACTGCGTGTATTGGTTCCTGACTTCCCTGAACAGTTGCATATCGCAGGGACTATTCGATGCTATTGCAGTCCACCACAGGATGTTTTTGTGCTGGTCGAGGGCAGTCAGGTATGGAGTGAACCAAGAGCTATATCTGTTCTTAGTTCTGAAAGAGGTTAAGGTATCTTTATTTTTACTCAAGTATGACGATTGGGTACTTTTTCCACCACTGCTTGTCTGTCTCTCGCCTCTGGGTAAGGGGTGGTAGCTGGGGGAGGCGGGCAAAGTGCTTAAATGTGTTTGGAAGTGTTTTGATGCAAACATTTATAAGACTCTAATTCAAGGCAAGGTCAGAGATGCACCTTCTGATTCTGTAATCATCTGTCTCACTTCTCAACTCCACATGACAGCTTTGGTAATCTCACTGGCACTGTGGTCGCTCTGCCTTTGAAATGTCAGCCTGCAGAGTGTCATCAGGGCAATGATTTACTAGACATTTGGGGGAGGGGTGGTGTTCTTTTTTGAGTAAGTCGAGAAAGGAAAGAGGTGTGAGCATAACTGTTGCATCGTAACTGACCCCCACTCATTGTGTTTGTTAGCGCTGAATTCATAGGTGTGTGTGTGTGTGTGTGGTATAGCTCTAAACATCTGTTGTTCAAACTCTCACTGTGTTCTGTATCCTGTCTTCCCAAGAATCTCCCCAAGTCTTCCTTCCTCCTTATTTCTAAGAGTTTCTAAGGGATTCGTTATGTTTTTCTTATGATGAAGGAATCAGGGGTGAAGGGAGATGAACTATACAATATTGTGTGTGGGCAACGTTAAAACTGCACCATGTAACTTTTTGGGCAACCTGACCAAATTAACATATACATGTGAGTAATAGATCTGTCATTCTCATTCAAAGCAAGTATAATAAGCGGTAAGTCTATTCTATGTGTGTTATTTATATGCTTCCCATACTTAAGTTTTGTCTTTGCGTTTTGTACTTTCGATTTTGTACACCAGCTTCAAACAGCTGAAAATACAACATTTCTAATCAGATCTACACCAACAATAAGTCATCCAACTGATAACCACAGACATTCTCTAACCTTCAATGTCTCACTTGTCTGTTTCTCACACACACACACACACACACACACACACACACACACACACACACACACACACACACACACACACACACACACACACACACACACACACACACACACACACACACACACACACACACACACACACACACACACACACACACACACACACACACACACACGTTCAGCGCTAACAAGCACACTGAGGGTTTGTCAGTCACGATACAACAGTTCCGCTCACTCCTCGCACCTTTCTCCCTTCTCTGCATCTTGGCTCACTCACAAAACAGCACCACCCCTCCCCCAAGTGTCTAGTAAATCGTTGCCCTGATGACACTCTGCAGTCTGATATTTCACAGGCAGAGCGACTGCTGTGCCAGTGAGATTATCAAAAGTGCCAAGTAGTGTTGAGAAGCGAGGCAGATGATTACAGAATCAGAAGGTGCATCTCTGACATTGCCTTGAATTAAAGTCTTAATGATGTGTTTGCATCAAAGCACTTCCAAATCCATTTTAGGCACCCACCCCCTTCCCCCATCTACCACCCCATACCCAGATGCGAGAGACAGGCAAGCCCTCACACAAGTTTTCTGAATCAGGGGAATAACTTGGATGCTACTGCAGCTACCAATTCAGATCACACCCTCGGTTCACCTGGCTGTACATCCCATTCCATAACAGCATCCGATCAACAACAAAGATTAGTCAGAGGACAAAGGAAGATTAATGACATTTCTTGTTAACGAACTATAGTTTTGGCATGTCGGTTAAGACATCTACTTTGTGCATGACACAAGTCATTTTTCCAACAATTGTTTACAGACAGATTATTTCACTTATATTTCACTGTATCACAATTCCAGTGGGTCAGAAGTTTACATACACAAAGTTGACTGTGCCTTTAAAAAAACTGGAAAATTCTCGAAAATGATGACATTACTTTAAAAACTTCTGATAGGCTAATTGACGTACTTTGAGTCAGTTGAAGGTGTACCCGTGGATGGATCTCAAGACCGACCTTCAAACTCTGTGTCTCTTTGCTTGACATCATGAGAAAATCAAAAGAAATCAGCCAAGACCTTAGCCAAATACATTTAAACTCAGTTTGTCACAATTCCTGACATTTAATCAGAGTAAAAATTCCCTGTCTTAGGTCAGTTAGGATCACCACTTTATTTTAAGAACGTGAAATGTCAGAATAATAGTAGAGAGTGATTTATTTCAGCTTTTATTTCTTTCATCGCATTCCCAGTGGGTCAGAAGTTTACATACACTGAATTTGTATTTGGTAGCATTGCCTTTAAATGGTTTATCTTGGGTCAAACATTTCGGACAGCCTTCCAGAAGCTTCCCACAATAAATTGGTTGAATTTTGGCCCATCCCTCCTGACAGAGCTGATGTAACTGAGTCAAGTTTGAAGGCCTCCTTGCTCGCACACGCTTTTTCAGTTCTGCCCTGTAACGGTTTTTTAGGTGTGAAGGAGAGTCGGACCAAAATGCAGCGTGTAGATTGCGATCCATGTTTAATGAACAAACGTAACACGAATCTAAATACAAAAACTACAAAACAAGAAATGTAATGAAAACCGAAACAGCCTAATACTGGTGCACATACACACAGAACAAGGAACAAAGACACTAAGGACAATCACCCACGACAAACTCAAAGAATATGGCTGCCTAAATATGGTTCCCAATCAGAGACAACAATAAACACCTGCCTCTGATTGAGAACCACTTCAGACAGCCATAGACTTAACCAGAACACCCCACTAGCTACAATCCCAATACATACACACCACATACACAAACCCATGCCACACCCTGGCCTGACCAAATGAATAAAGATAAACACAAAATACTTCGACCAGGGCGTGACAGAACCCCCCCCTAAGGTGCGGACTCCCGAACACACCTCAAAACAATAGGCAGGGTCCGGGTGGGCATCTGTCCATGGTGGTGGATCCGGCGCGGGACGTGGACCCCACTCCATCAATGTCTTAGTCCCCTCTCCTCGCGTCCTTGGATAGTCCACCCTCGCCGCCGACCATGGCCTAGTAGTCCTCACCCAGAACCCCACTGGACTGAGGAGCAGATCGAGACTGAGGGGCAGCTCGGGAGTGAGAGGAAGCTCGGGAGTGAGAGGAAGCTCGGGAGTGAGAGGAAGCTCGGGAGTGAGAGGAAGCTCAGGAGTGAGAGGAAGCTCGGGAGTGAGAGGAAGCTCGGGAGTGAGAGGAAGCTCGGGAGTAAGAGGAAGCTCAGGCAGGTTGATGGATCTACCAGATCCTGGCTGGCTGGCGGATCTGGCAGATCCTGGCTGACTGGAAGATCCTGGCTGACTGGCGGATCCTGACCGACTGGCAGATCCTGGCCGACTGGCAGATCCTGGCAGATCCCGGCTGACTGGCGGATCTGGAAGAGTCTGGTTGACTGGCAGATCTGGAAGAGTCTGGTTGACTGGCAGATCTGGAAGAGTCTGGCTGACTGGCAGATCTGGAAGAGTCTGGCTGACTGGCGGATCTGGAAGGGCTGGCTGACTGGCGGATCTGGAAGAGTCTGGCTGACTGGCGGATCTGGAAGAGTCTGGCTGACTGGCAGATCTGGAAGAGTCTGGCTGACTGGCGGATCTGGAAGAGTCTGGCTGACTGGCGGCTCTGGCTGCTCCATGTAGGCTGACAGCTCTGTCGGCTCCGTGCAGACTGGCGGCTCCTTGCAAACTGACAGCTCCTTACAGACTGGCAGCTCCTTGCAGACTGGCAGCTCCTTGCAGACTGGCAGCTCCTTGCAGACTGACGGCTCCTTACAGACTGACGGCTCCTTACAGACTGGCGGCTCCTTACAGACTGGCGGCTCCTTACAGACTGGCGGCTCCTTACAGACTGGCGGCTCCTTGCAGACTGGCGGCTCCTTGCAGACTGGCGGCTCCGTGCAGACTGGCGGCTCCATGCAGACTGGCGGCTCCGTGCAGACTGGTGGCTCCGTGCAGACTGGCGGCTCCGTGCACACTGGCAGCTCCGTGCAGACTGGCAGCTCCTTGCAGACTGACAGCTCCTTGCAGACTGACGGCTCCTTACAGACTGGCAGCTCCTTACAGACTGGCGGCTCCTTACAGACTGGCGGATCCTTGCAGACTGGCGGCTCCGTGCAGACTGGCGGCTCCGTGCAGACTGGCGGCTCCGTGCAGACTGGCGGCTCCTTGCAGACTGGCAGCTCCGTGCAGACTGGCAGCTCCCTGCAGACTGGCAGCTCCTTGCAGACTGGCAGCTCCTTGCAGACTGACAGCTCCTTGCAGACTGACAGCTCCTGACAGCTGCAGACTGACAGCTCTGGCTGCTCCATGCAGACTGACAGCTCTGGCTGCTTCATGCAGACCGACAGCTCTGGCTGGTTCATGCAGACTGACAGCTCTGGCTGCTCCATGAAGACTGACAGCTCTGGCTGCTCCATGCAGACTGACAGCTCTGGCTGCTCCATGCAGGCTGGCAGCTCTGGCTGCGCTGAACAGGCAGGAGACTCCGGCAGTGCAGGAGAGGAGGAAGGCTCTGGATGTGCTGAACAGGCGGGAGACTCCGGCAGCGCTGTGGAGGAGGAAGGCTCTGGCTGCCCTGGACAGGTGGGAGACTCCGGCAGCGCAGGAGAGGAGAAAGGCTCCAACACTGCTGGAGAGGTGAGGCGCACTGCAGGCCTGATGCGTGGTGCTGGTACTGGTGGTACTGGACCAAGAACACGCACAGGAAGCTTGGTGCGGGAGCTGCCACCAGAGGGCTGGGGTGTGGAGGTGGTACTGAATAGACCGGACCATGCAGGCGCACTGGAGCTCTTAACCTCATAGTCCGCCCCATCCCGCATGCAGTCACGTTACTACAGCCTCAAGCTCAAGCGTCTGCTAAATGACTTAAATGTAAATGTAAATAACGCAACGTTAGCGATTTCTAAAAATCGCAAATGAAATGAAATAAATATGCCTGCTCTCAAGCTTATCCTTCTCTTAACAATCCTGTCATCTCAGATTTTCAAAATATGCTTTAGAACCAGAGAAAATCAATAATTTGTGTAAGAGTGGTGATAGCTAGCTTAGCATTTAGCGTTAGCATTTAGCACGCAACATATTCACAAAAACCAGCAAAGGGATCAAATAAAATAATTTACCTTTGAAGAACTTCAGATGTTTCAATGAGGAGACTCTCAGTTACATAGCAGATGTCCAGTTTTTCCTGAAAGATTATTGTGTAGGACACAACGTTCCGTTTTGTTACTATGCATTTGGCTACCGAAACTAACCGAAAATTCAGTCACCTACACGTCAAACTTTTTTCCGAATTAACTCCATAATATCGACTGAAACATGGAAAACGTTGTTTGAATCAATCCTCAAGGTGTTTTGTCATATATTTCTTCATTGAAATGCCGTCCCTGGAAGCCTGCATTCTTCTCTGATTCGGATGGAAAAATACTGGTAGCTGACTTTTGCGCACCAATTTCCACACAGACACCATGCAGGACCCCTGGTAAATGTAGTCTCTTATGGTCAATCTTCCAATGATATGCCTACAAATACGTCACAATGCTGCAGACACCTTGGGGAAACGCTAGAAAGTGTCCGTTCATTCCTGTCGCATTCACAGCCATATAAGGCGATCATGGAAGATGTACCTTCAGAAATCCTGTTCATTTCCTGGTCGCTCAAACATCTTGGTTTTGCCTGTAGCTTTTGTTCTAAGGCACTCACAGTGAAAATCTTTGCAGTTCTGGAAATGTCAGAGTGTCTTCTTTCAAAAACTATCAATTCCAAGCATAGTCGAGCATCTTTTCGTGACAAAATATTGCGCTTAAAACGGGCATGTCTTTTTATCCAAAAATGAAATACTGCCCCTAGAGTCTTAAGAGGTTTAAGCACCAAGCCTGCCCAACCTTTCCTGGCTCGATGCCCACTCTAGCCCGGCCGATACGAGGAGCTGGAATATACCGCACCGGGCTATGCACCCGCACTGGGGACACCGTGCGCACCACTGCATAACACGGTGCCTGCCCGGTCTCTCTAGCCCCCCGGTAAGCACAGGGAGTTTGCGCAGGTCTCCTAACTGGCGTAGCCCTACTCCCTGTGAGCCCCCCCCCAATAAATTTTTGGGGCTGACTCTCGGGCTTCCGTCCGTGCCGCCGTGCTTGCTTCGCCAACCTCATTCTCCTGTTACCTTCCGCGCACTGCTCCATCGAATCCCAGGCGGGCTCCGGCACTCTCCCTGGGTCGAACGCCCACCTGTCTATCTCCTCCCAAGAAGTATAGTCCATACTGTACTCCTCTTTGGGCTGCTCCTGTTGCCTCTTCTCCTGCTGCACCTTTGGGCGGCTACACTCCCCTGGTTTAGCCCAGGTCCTCTCCCGTCGAGGATTTCCTCCCATGTCCAGAAATCCTTCATACACATCTCCTCTTTGGGCTGCTCCTGCCTGTTGACACGCTGCTTGGTCCGTTTGTGGTGGGGGATTCTGTAACGGTTTTCTAGGTGTGAAGGAGAGTCGGACCAAAATGCAGCGTGTAGATTGCGATCCATGTTTAATGAACAAACGTAACACGAATCTAAATACAAAACAATAAACGTAATGAAAACCGAAACAGCCTAATACTGGTGCACATACACACAGAACAAGGAACAAAGACACTAAGGACAATCACCCACGACAAACTCAAAGAATATGGCTGCCTAAATATGGTTGCCAATCAGAGACAACAATAAACACCTGCCTCTGATTTGAGAACCACTTCAGACAGCCATAGACTTAACCAGAACACCCCCCTAGCTACAATCCCAATACATACACACCACATACACAAACCCATGCTACACCCTGGCCTGACCAAATAAATAAAGATAAACACAAAATTCTTCGACCAGGGCGTGACATGCCCACACATTTTCTATAGGTTTAAGGTCAGGGCTTTGTGATGGCCACTCCAATACCTTGACTTTGTTGTCCTTAATGATGTTGCTCTTGCTGCTGGTTATTCTCTGATCCACCTCTATGCAGACGACACCATTCTGTATACATCTGGCCCTTCTTTGGACACTGTGCTAACAAACCTCCAAATGAACTTCAACACCATACAACACTCCTTCTGTGGCCTCAGCCATGCGAATACGACAACAGGTTCTTCGCAAGTTAATTTTGCAGTATTGACACAGATATTGTTAGAAAAACAAGGCCGTTCGCTATGGGTTCTGAAGAGTTAAAAGAGAATACATAATGTTTTCACAACTCTATACAATTTCTTCATGTCCGCACTCGCTGAAGCTGTGTCTGTGCCACCTGATGAAAACAGTGTCTTTGAATCTCCTCGACCTCAGCTATTGGTGTGTTTTGGGGATCAAGCTCTTCAGGTGTTTTCTTTGGATAATCATAGGGAAAAGTGGGTAAAGGCAACTCTAAGGCCTTTATGCTGAGGTAGACAAAGAAAAACTTTCCTCAGCATCGCTAGGTCCTCAGATGGGGAAATAAAATGGAATAGAATTTAAGGGGCTCTGAATCTTGGTCCTAACATCACATCAGAAGTAGTCTAGACTGGAGTGCTTCTACAACCTGTGACCCAGAATGGGGGGCTACAGTCTGTCATGGCCTCCTTGCTTTTGAAATTGGGACCCAGCAGCACTGCTCCTTGGCCCAAGTCAGTGGAGGGAAGACTCCTGGAGCATTCTACTGTCTCAATACCATCCTTACAGAACTAATTTAGCCTCTGGGCCCATCCATGGCCGTGAAAGTGGTTTCACCAAGAGCTCTGCACGGCCGTTGGATGCAGGGCATGGGCCTGGATATATTCCCTGTCCTGCAGTAATAGGCACTCAGCTCAGCCAGACACACCCACTCTGCTGGGAAATTGATTCTGGGGAATTTCCCACTGTGGGATGCCAGATCCTCGATTCCCTGCTCATCTCCCTGCAACACCCAGCATTTTCTGCATGGGGGCGTAGGTGGAAATGCAAATCTAGGCCCAGGCTAACTAAAATCCTAGCTTGTAGTGAGGAAAGGCTCATTATCACCACTTTTATTGTCCAGAATCAAACACCTATTCTCACAATACTATTGGGAAATCTACTGTATAGGACTGACAGTTGTACTGTAAGTGGAGCTATAACTGTCTTAAGCTAAGGATATTTATGTTATATTCAAGATCTAATGTATGTAATTCAATGTCAAGATGATTAAAACAAGATGTTGTTAGTTTGTGCCCTGGAGATGATGTATTTTCTGTCTTGAACAGACAACACACCTCCTCTTTGCCATTGAGGAGAGGTAATGAGCGAGAATTGATTGCTTCTACTGTACTGTACTGCGAGATGGTGTCATGGGTAGGATGAGTGATTGATTCATACTTATTGTTCTCCTGCTTCTGCTACTGTATAGGGAGGTAGAGTAGCATGTGTATAGTCGTGGCCAAAAGTTTTGAGAATGACACAAATATTAATTTTCACAAAGTCTGCTGTCTCAGTTTGTATGATGGCAATTTGCATATACAGTACTCCAGAATGTTAGGAAGAGTGATCAGATGAATTGCAGCTAATTGCAAAGTCCCCCTTTGACATGCAAATTAACTGAATCCCCCAAAAACATTTCCACTGCAATTCAGCCCTGCCACAAAAGGACCAGCTGACATCATGACAGTGATTATCTCATTAACACAGGTGTGAGTGTTGACGAGGGCAAGGCTAGAGGTCATTCTGTCATTCTGATTGAGTTCGAATAACAGACTGGAAGCTTCAAAAGGAGGGTGGTGATTGGAATCATTGTTCTTCCTCTGTCAGCCATGGTTACCTGCAAGGAAACACGTGCCGTCATCATTGCTTTGCACAAAAAGCGCTTCACGGGCAAAGATATGGCAGCCAGTAAGATTGCACCTAAATCAACCATTTAACGGATCGTAAATAACTTCAAGGAGAGCGGTTCAATTGTTGTGAAGAAGACTTCAGGGCACCCAAGAAAGTCCAGCAAGCGCAAGTTGATTCAGCTGAGGGATCGGGGCACCACCAGTACAGACCTTGCTCAGGAATGGAGCAGGCAGGTGTGAGTGCATCTGCACGCACAGTGAGGCGAAGACTTTTGGAGGATTGCCTACTGTCAAGAAGGGCAGCAAAGAAGCCACTTCTCTCCAGGAAAAACATCAGGGACAGATATTCAGATATTCTGCAAAATGTACAGGGATTGGACTGCTGAGGACTGGGGTAAAGTCATTTTCTCTGATGAATCCCCTTTCCAATTGTTTGGGGCATCTGGAAAAAAGCTTGTCTGGAGAAGACAAGGTGAGCGCTACCATCAGTCCTGTGTCATGCCAACAGTAAAGCATCCTGAGACCATTCATGTGTGGGGTTGCTTCTCAGCCAATGGAGTGGCTAACTTACAATTTTGCCTAGGCAAGGAAACCCCACAGACCTTAATCCCATTGAGAATTTATGGTCAATCCTCAAGACAAACTCCAAGCATTGATTATGCAAGAATGGGCTGCCATCAGTCAGGATGTGGCCCAGAAGTTAATTGACAGCATGCCAGGGCGGATTGCAGAGGACTTGAAAAAAAATGGGTCAACACTGCAAATCTTGACCCTGCATCAACTTCATGTAATTGTCAAAAAAAGCCTTTGACAATTATGAAATTCTTGTAATTATACTTCAGTATTCCATAGTAACATCTGACAAAAATATCTAAGACACTGAAGCAGCAAACTTTGTGGAAATTAATATTTGTGTCATTCTCAAATCTTTGGGCCACAAATATACGTTGAGAGTGAGTGTGGTGATACAGAGGCTACTGAGGCAATGTGTATGAGTGAGGAGTGTCTGAGGACAGCAGTTGCAGAGCCCAGAATGCACTAATTAAAGTTCCTTTCCATGGGTTTTTATTCTAAGCCTTTCTTTATTTCTTATTTTTTTTACACTGTATTGTGTGAGTTTGTGTGGTGTGTGTGTGTGTGTGCTTACAGCTTGTCAGTATGGTGGGATCCTAGCAGAGTAACAACACAATACAATACACAGGAAGTAAGGGCCATCCATGTCACACCAGGAAGAGAGGGGCAGTCTTCCCAGAATGCTCCCCACGCTCTGTCTGTGCCAAACCATCACCATGGCGATGACATGGCCCAGTACTGTATAGTGTGGGCATCATTAATGCTTCTAGGACAGAACAGCCAGTCAGCCCTGAGTAAATTTTGAGTGACACAACGCATAGAGAAGCTGTTGCACTCCAATCTGTTCAGTCCTTCATCGTGGGCTGTCTTGGATAGCATGGCATCGGCTAAAGTCCCCCTCACTCTGAAAAATGTGTATACAAAATTGCTTTAAAGGATAGGGGCCTCCCAGTAGAGTTCAGATGAAAGAAGGAAGGTCATATATGGTAACAGTGAGATTGCTGAGTCGCTGAAAAGTGTGGCTTGTGGTATGGGTTAGGAGATTATTGAGCAACACATGTATTGTGCTTCCCAAACTTTTTCAGTCATGGGCCCCTTTCATCACGGGGGAACATCCAACAATTCTACCAGTAGCTGTGGTGAGATAATTATTTTTTAAACCATTAAATTCACCATAGTGTATTATTGAGAGGGTCAAATTGGCCTGCCTCTAATATAGGGGGGAGGGTGTCATGACCCCCCTGTACCCCCAATAAGTTATGTGCCTGTGTGTATGTGTGTGTGTGTGTATATATGTCTTTATGCATGTGTTGTATTTGTCTACTTATCTGTTTGTCTGCCGTTTTGCCTTGTCACTTGTATCCTCATATGCCAAGCAGTGTTTCAGAATAAGCAGTGTTAGTGAATGCCACAGAACATGTTTTCAAATTATCCAAATGGATCTGATGCATCGACATCCTGCTGTCTTCCAAATAATTCATTTGCTGCATGTACTACTATTCATTATGCACTGAGTCTACAGAGTATGCTTGTCGGGGTGAGAGAGGGAGAGGGTGAGGACGAGAGGGTAGAGGAAGCAGAGTCAGTGTGAGGGTGAGGAACAGGGACCCCCTGCTGAGGCTCATCTCCATATGAAAGCATCATATTGCTGCCCCTACCTCTGAAACCACAACTCGGAGTTATGGAAGTCATAGGGAGCTCCCATATACTGAACTGTATCCCCTATCCCCTGAGACAGTGTAATAAGAGAGACACTGCAGTATCCCCCTATGTGTGAAGAGCTCAAGGATTACTGTGTCACCCATGGGTAGAGACAGAGACGGACTTTGCTGTGTAGCCTGCCGGAACATAGAGAAATGGGCTTTACTTTGTTCCCTGTAAGAGGAGGTGGAGACCAGCTTTACTGTTTCCCCTGTGGACATACAGTAATTAGGCTTTAGTACTGTATGTCCCCATTGGTAGGAATCTGAGGCCTGAGTACTTCCCCTGTAGGAATATACAGTCTTCACCGAGTTCTCCATTCGAAAAATTGAACTGTGGAGTTGTTCACAATGTGGAGATGCACAAAAGGTCATAATGTTAGAGCCTTTCAATGTTCAGACAGGGGATAAAGCCTTGTTCACACTTGGACCGTTTGTTTACTTCACCCCATTGAATCTATGCATCGTATGTGCCATGTTGAGCCCTGAGGCTAAACTGTGATTCTACCAGTATCTTGTCCTTAATTGTGTTCCTCTCATCCATATTTCCCCACATTCGAGTGAAGTGTGGTTTCAACCCAGTGTAAACTTGTCAAACAGTGTACCTGGTTTTGACATGACTACCGGTGTTGTCATGTATGATGTTTAACATTGTGAGGCCAGCAACTTCCAAGCTGACCTGCGATGACAGTCAGGCTGAGGCAGTCATGTGGTGTAATAGCCCAAGGCTTCTGATTTTTTTACTCAAGCCAATCAAATCGCTGGATCTCATCCAAGTTGTTCACATGTGCATCTGTACAGAAAGGCCATGAACATCACATATGGCATGTGCCAGCCAGTGCCACCTCTCCCTTTGTGGAATAAGAATAGGTACTGATCTGAGAATGTCTGGGACACTGGAACGGCCCTGTTCTATTGTAGCGTGCTGGTTCATTGAATTCCTCCCAACCATTTGGCTTGAAATTAAATTGCCTCTATGAATCATGTCGTACTGTAGCTATTGGATTTCCTTCCACTGCAGTGGATAGCCTAATCACACAAGCGTCAAAAAATGAGAGGGATCAGTAAAGTTTGTTTTGGGAGTGAGTGCTTGTCTAAGATTGTTTACATTGTCTCTGGAAGTCATATTTGACTCTCAATCCAACAATGTTCCCATTCATAATAGTAGCCTAATCTTTTGTCCCTCTGAAAGGACAGAGGAATAAATCCATAATGTCACTCCCAAATCTGCTTACGGTGTGACGCTGAACAAATATCTAACTTCCCTTATCCCACCGTTCCCAATACTATTCTTAGAAATGTTAATTTTCATATCAGTGATTTGACCTTTTTTTCCACCTTCTGCCTAGTAAACCAGGGTAGTATTTCATCAGGGGAATATTTGGGTGCTGTGACAACCGTGTAAACTGAGGGGAGTGTGACAAGTCACAGGGCAACATTTATTTGCCCAGAGGTTATGCTCCATCTCAAGTTTATTTACTTCTGAATTGTCTTATTTTACACCACCTTTAAGAACAATAAATAACTTGCTCTTTCCAGTCTTACCAGACTGACCAGGTTAATCCAGGCAAAAGATATGATCCCCCTTATTGATGACAATTGTTAAATTCACTTGAATCAATGTAGATGAAGAGGAGGAGACAGGTTAAATAATTATTTTTAAGCCGACACAGAATAAGAGGCACAGCGTTTTAGGTGTGTTTTCCGCTTGTTCTCCTGCCTCCCCAGGTGGACACACCATCCCTCCATCACAAACCATCGATCCACCCCTCCACCGATGTGTTAACCACCCTGTATGTTCTTTCTTCTCATGAGAGAGAGAGAGAGAGAGAGCGAGAGAGAGACTATAACATCGACACAGTTTTCATCGACCTCTTTGTGTAATTCCCTGTATCTTCACAGGATCAAGATTGTCTGTCTGGGTGTGCAAGTAGTGTGGTTGTGTCTAGACATTTGTAGCAATGTTCATGCCCCGCCCACCAGAGGATCTGTCTTTTTCAGCAATCTATTTCCTGTGTTTGAGGGGGGGAAATCCACTTGTCACTTAAATATAGGTGGATTGATTGCTTTCATTTTACTCCTCTGACTCTTTCATACTCTAGCTTGTGCCTGTCGTTTTTTCTCATTAATATTATGACCGTGTAAATGTTCATAATAGCCTGTCAAACACACCCCAGTATTGGCTTAAATGGTCTCAATGGAATACTTTGTCTTTCTTTTGTATCTATAAGAGAACTAAAACTTTGTCAGGGATTTAACACATTGTCTTGACACTTACTGTAACGAGTGTGCTGAGAGTCGGGAAGCAAGTACAGGGGGTGAGTATTTTAATAATTAAATAAACAACACAATAACCACGAAACACAAACAACGCACCGACATGAAACATAGTCAATAACACCTGATGAAAGAACCAAGGGGAGTGACAGATAATCAAGGAGGTGATGGAGTCCAGGTGAGTTTCATGAGACGCTGGTGCGCTTGACACTGGTGACAGGTGTGCGGGATAATCAGCAGCCTGATGACCTAGAGGCTGGAGAGGGAGTATACGTGACACTTACATCACAAGAAAGAGAAGAAAGCTAACTTAATGTTGATTGGTGTTAATTTTTTAGGAGTTGAAAAAAGTTATATTTTAATACAGTTAAAATGTTCACAAATTACACAGTGCACAAAACATTAGGAACGCCTGCTCTTTCCATGACATAGACTGACCAGGTGAATCCAGGTAAAAGCTAAATCCACTTCAATCAGAGGAGATGAATGGTAGGAGACAGGTTAATTAAAGAAGGATTTTTAAGCCTTGAGACAATTGAGACATGGATTGTGCATGTGTGCCATTCAGAGGGTGAATGGGAAAGACAGAAGATTGAAGTGCCTTTGAATGGGGAATGGATGTAGGTCCAAAGCTCCCTGGTTTGTGTCAAGAACTGCAAAACTGCTGTATTTTTCACGCTAAACAGTTTCCCGTGTATATGGTGCAACTAATTACCTTCAGGAGTCACAGCATTTGTTAAATAAAGTCCACCTGTGCAATCTAAGTGTCTCATGATCTCAGTATATATATATACACCTGTTCTGAAAGGCCCCAGAGTCTGCAACACCACTAAGCAAGGGGCACCATCAAAAAAGCTGCACCATGAGACCAAGGAGCTCTCCCAACAAGGTCAGGGACAAAGATCTGGAGAAGTACAGATCAGGGTTGGGTTATAAAAAAAATATCAGAAACTTTGAACATCCCACAGAGCATCATTAAATCCATTATTTAAAAAATGAAAAGAAAATGCCACCACAACAAACCTGCCAAGAAGTGCCACCCACCAAAACTCACGGACCAGGCAAGGAGGGCATTAATCAGAGAGACAACAAAGAGACCAAAGATAACCTTAAAGGAGCTGCAAAGTTCCACAGCGGAGATTGGATATCTGGCCATAGGACCACACTAAGCCACACACTGCACAGAGCTGGACTTTACGGAAGGGTGGCCAGAAAAAAGCCATTGCTTAAAGAAGAAAATAAGCAAACACATTTGGTGTTCACCAAAAGGCATGTGGGAGACTCCCCAAACATATGGAAGAAGGTACTCTGGCCAGATGAGACTAAAATGTAGCTTTTTGGCCATCAAGGAAAATAATATGTCTGGCACAAATCCAACACCTCCCTTCACACAGAGAACACCATTCCCACAGTGAAGCATGTGTAGGAAGCATCATGCTGTGGGGATAATTTTCATCAACAGGGACTGTGAAACTGGTAAGCATTGAAGAAATGATGGATGGAGCTAAATACTGGACAATCCTTGAGTGAAACCTGTTTCAGTCTTCCAGAGATTTGAGACTGGGCCGGAGGTTTACCATCCAGCAGGATAATGACCCTAAGCATACTGCTAAAGCAACATTTGAGTGGTTTAAGGGGAAACATTTAAATGTCTTGGAATGGCCTAGTCAAAGCCCAGACCTCAATCCAATTGAGAATCTGTGATATGACTTAAAGATTGTGTCACGCCCGCTTCCGCTCTTTCTCCTCCTGGCGCTCGAGGGTGCCAGGATCCCCAGCATTACACACTCAAGCCACCATTAGTACGCACACCTGCCTTCCCCCATCACACGCATCAGCGGTCATTGGACTCACGTGAACTCAATTACTTGTGTAATTACCTTCCCTATATATGTCTGTTCCCAAGCTCTGTTCCCTGCTTCGGGATTAATGTCTCATGTCTGTGGTAACCGTGTTCTGACGCTGTTCCTCTCTTGTTTCCTTGTCTGTTCCCTGAATAAATGTCTGACTCCCCATACCTGCTGCTCCTGTCCGGTGTCGGCCCTTACAAATTGCTGTACACCAGTATAATCCATCCATCTTGAAGGAGCTGGAGCAGTTTTGCCTTGATGAGTGGGTAAAAATCCCAGTGGCTAGATGTGCCAAGCTTATCGAGACATACCCCAAGAGACTTGAAGCTTTAATTGCTGCAAAAGGTGGCTCTACAAAGTATTGACTTTGGGGGGGTTAATAGTTATGCACACACAAGTTTCATTTTTTTGTCTTATTTCTTGTTTGTTTCACAATAAAAAATAGTTTTCAAATCAGAAGATACAAACCCCCCTAAAAATCTATTTTATTCGGTACACCACCCCATGCACGGAAATAGATTGCTCCTACAGACAGAGAGTCATGTGACTGTGGCTTGTTATATAAAGCAGGCAGACAGGCATCATTGCATTTAGTTACTGTTCAATTGAACGTTAGAATGGGCAAAATGAGGGACTTTAGCAACTTTGAGCGTGTCATGACTGTCAGTGCCAGACGTGCCGGATCTAGTATCTCAGAAACGAACGCCCTCCTGGGCATTTCACACATGGCAGTGTCTAGGGTTTACAGAGAATGGTGTGACGATCAAAAAACATCCAGTCAGTGGCAGTCCTGTGGGCAAAAACAGTTAATTGATGAGAGAGGTCAAAGGAGAATGGCAGGAATCGCGCAAGCTTACAGGCAGAGCAAATAATAGACAAATAACGGTGCAGAACGGCATCTCAGAACGCAGAACTCATCGGTTCTTGTCATGGATGGGCGCTTGTAGCAGACGACCACACCAGGTTCCACTCCTATCAGCTAAAAACAAGAAGAAGCGGCTCCAGTGGGCACGCAGTCATCAACAATTAATAATTGAGGAGTGGAAAACATCGCCTGGAATATAACAGCGAGTTCATTTTACTTGAGTGGCCTGTACAGTCCCAAGACGTCAACCTAATACAGCATCTCTGAGATGAGATGGAACGGGGTGTTCACAGCATGAATGTACCGCTTTCCAATCTGCAGCAACTGCGTGATACCATCACATCAGCATGGACCAGCATCCCTGTGGAATGTTTCCGACAACTTGTAGAATGCCCCAAAGAATTCAGGCTGTTATGGAGGCAAAGGGGGATCCATCCCAGTACTAGATGGGTGTACCAAAACTGGTCAGTGAATGTTGCTTTTAAAACTTGTTTTACAATTTTGATGACTGTTGCTAATATAAGGGACAACGTGAATGATCAGATTTTCAGAGTGGACCAGAAGGTATGGGTCAGTTTCTTTGGTGTTTAATTTCTCTGCAGATATTGATTATGTTTAACTTCTTATGGTATAGGGGACGCTTGCGTCCCACTTGGGCAAAAACCAGGGAAAACGCAGCGCGGCAAATTCAAATAAAATTATATAAAAATCAAACTTTCGTTAAATCACACATGTAAGATACTAAATTAAAGCTACACACGTTGTGAATCCAGCCAACATGTCAGATTTTTAAAAGGCTTTTCGGCGAAAGCATAAGAAGCTACTATCTGATGATAGCACAACAGTAAACAAAGAGTAGCATATTTCAACCCAGCAGGCGCTACACAAAACACAGAAATAAAATATAAAACATGCCTTACCTTTGACGAGCTTCTTTTGTTGGCACTCCAAGATGTCCCATAAACATCACAAATCCAAAATGTCCATTTAATTGGCGCGTTTGATCCAGAAAAAAACAGCTTCCAAATTGCGCAACGTCACTACAAAATATCTCAAAAGTTGTCTGTAAACTTTGCCAAAACATTTCAAACTACTTTTGTAATGCAACTTTAGGTATTTTTAAACGTTAATAATCGATCAAATTGAAGATGGGTCTATCTGTTTTCAATAGAGGATGAGAGGAAACTAACGCTACTTTTCAAGTCTTGCGCACTCTCAACAGCGTTACCTTTTTCCAAGATGGCCGTACTTCTTCATTGCACAAAGGAATCACCTCAACCAAATTCCAAAGACTGGTGACATCCAGTGGAAGCAGTAGGAACTGAAAACAAGTACCTAAAAATAAAATTGGAACGGTTAGTCCTTGGGGTTTTGCCTGCTACATATGTTCTGTTATACTCACAGACATGATTCAAACAGTTCTAGAAACAGAGTGTTTTCTATCCAAATCTACTAAAAATATGCAACCTATTTATCCTAAAGTGAAAATTCTGCCCCCTATATCTTAAGAAGTTAAACCAATAGCTTTTGTTGCAGTGAAGGCAATAAAGATCCGTGTTACAGAGTTATTCTTCTTGGGCTCATATCTGGGATATGGACCAGCAAGCACAGTATTGAGGGTATGTTCTTTAGGCTGAGCTTGTGTATAATGTCTGGACTAGTAGAAAAACAAAACAACAAACAGTATAGCTTGCTACATCAGCTCTTGAGGGCTTCACACTCACAGCAGGCTTTGAATGGAAATATTTAAGCTGTCAAGCTAAGGGCTCTGTAGACGTATGTATGTCAGACTGCGGAGGCTGTTGTGAGCTTGGGACGATTCCAGAGAGGGGGGGGGGTGTACTGTCGATTCCAGAAGGGCTTTAGGTGCTCAGCTCACAGATGTAAGAGGATATCCCATGTTACTACACAGCTGTGTAAACAAAAAACACTCTCCATGACTCAGTACCATTGAGCTGTGTGCTGAGTCAAACAGTTGTATGCCCACAATCAACAACTTGTACATTGGCTAAGTAGCATTTTCTGCCTCTCTTCTTTCTCCTCCTTTCATTCAGTAATGAGATGAAAACAGCTTTCATTTAGCCTGAGTGGGGGAAGTGACAAACACGAGTGCAAAGGATGCTCCAGAGTTCAAGCCCATCTAGCCATTAGAGAACCACCTGTTTCCTGCATTCTCCATGAATCCCAACAGACTCCATGTAAAGATGGACTTTCAGGTATTTGCAGAGGGAGACTAGGTACCAAATTTACTCTGCCGCATGCATTCTGTAGGTGATGGGTTTTCTTACTCACACATTCTCTCTCTCTCTCTCTCTCTCTCTCTCTCTCTCTCTCTCTCTCTCTCTCTCTCTCTCTCTCTCTCTCTCTCTCTATTTCTCTCTCTCTCTCAATATTGTATGATTGTCACATTTGAACCTGATTTCATATGAGTTCACAATGAAAGTTTCCATATGAAGCTGCACTCACAGATGGACGTAATCTGTCATATCCTCGCAAATTGGAATGGTTCAAAAAATTTTTTTAAAACAGACGCCGGCAGCGAACTTCATCACAACTTCACTTCAATGAATTATTTATTTTTAATGGAGTCCAGGAAACAGTCATGAATATATAAATAAATGGGTATTCATCAAATCATCTTACCAGCTCTTTGTGACCACACAACATTTTTCAATCAGAAGAATCTAGAGAGAAGACAGTGACGTTGTTCCCTTTTGAGATGCAGGGTAAAGGTATGGCATATTGAAGAATCTCGAGGATGAAAGTGTCTTCATTATTTTCCCTTATTTTATCATTGACCCACAAACAGAGATTTTTTCATACATGTCTGTATGTGGCACAGCGACATGTGAACCAGACAAATGAATAAACAGATTGTAAATAGGGGAGATTAGAGATTAAATTATGCTCAATAAAGCCAATCCACTGCCCCTAACCTTTCCATCTGATTGAGGTAGCATTTCACTTTGCTGCAGCTCCACAGCCAAAAGAAAAACAGCTGACTCTCCCTCAGTGGTGGTATGCTTGAGTATGGGAAGCCTGTCGCATGTCACCTGCACTGCAGCGCGAGCTAAATTTAGGTCTGTCTCAAATGCAGCTGTGGCTTTGTACCAGAACCAAGTCGATGTGCAGGGGTACGAGGTAATTGAGGTAGATATGTACATATAGGAAGGTATAAAGTGACTAGATAACAGGATAGATAATAGCAACAGCGCATGTGATGAGAAGCAAACTTAGGGATGGTGTTGGAATTGTGCACGGCCACGCAGTCGTGGGTGAACAGGGAGAAAGGGAGGGGACTAAGCACTCATCCATGAGGGGCCCACGTGTCGAGTGTCAGCATGACAGATGTGTTCGACACCTGGAGGTGGCCTGTCAGGAAGTCCAGTCCCAGGGTCCTGGGCTTAGTGATGAGCTTGGAGGGCACTATTGTGTTGAACACTGAGCTATAGTCAATGAACTGCTATTGTCACGTAGGTGTTCCTCTTGTCCAAGTGGGAGAGGACAGTGTGCAGACGAATGGACAGACGGATGGACAGACAGACACATAGGGTTTGAGATATGGAGAGATACAGGGTTTGAGAGATGAAGAGATGGAGAGATACAGGGTTTGAGAGATGGAGAGATATAGGGTTTGAGATATGGAGAGACAGGGTTTGAGAGATGGAGAGATACAGGGTTTGAGAGATGGACAGACAGACACATAGGGTTTGAGATATGGAGAGATACAGTGTTTGAGAGATGGAGAGACAGGATTTGAGAGATAGACAGATGGATGGACAGACGGATGGACAGACGGATGGACACATAGGGTTTGAGATATGGAGAGATATAGGGTTTGAGATGTGGAGAGATACAGGGTTTGAGAGATGGAGAGATACAGGGTTTGAGAGATGGAGAGATACAGGGTTTGAGAGATGGAGAGATACAGGGTTTGAGAGATGGAGAGATACAGGGTTTGAGATATGGAGAGATACGGGGTTTGAGAGATGGACAGACAGACACAAGGTTTGAGATATGGAGAGATATAAGGTTTGAGATATGGAGAGATACAGGGTTTGAGAGATGGAGAGATCCGCAGGCATTCCAATTAGAGTATTAACAGATACTGATATGAATATTATATGTGTGGTTGTGTACAGCATTAAAGAGAGAGAGCGAGTGTGACAGAGTGGGAGAGAGAAAGATATCAGACAGCAGGAGGTAGGTGGTGGGATAAAGAATCTCTCTCTCTCTCTCAAGACACTTTGCTTTATGGATTAGGCGCCAGGGTGTGTGGGATGGTAATCAGTTGTGTTAATGCTCAGGCCGCCCGTCTGCACTTTTGTTCCAGCTATGCAGCTGTAAACTGATGGAGGCCACCAAGACAGAAAGGAGTACATACAGTCAACAAGACCAAAGGCAGAATATAGCTACAGATAGTTCTGAATCTGGGTGATTGTGCTGTCAGCTCAATATCTTTCCATGCAATGTATTTTTGTTTTGCAAATAAGTAGCTAGTTATTTACCTGAAATTGTAACCATTTTGTCTGCATCATCATTTCAGTCATATTTCTGGAGGCAGTACGATAATCTGGTCATATTCCCAATAGTGACATTTTCAGTGCAGTAAAATTGGGAATATTTCCAACACCCCCCAGGGAATATTTCCAACACCCCCCAGGACTATACTAATGGGTGAAAAATATATCCAATAAGGGGGACAGGAGAAAATATAATTTAAAAATCACCTCAATAGGAGTGATAGAGCCGGTCACAGACAGTTCAGAATAAGGACAGATTCCTTCCCCCTCATTCCCCATCTACCCCTCCCTCCCTGTCCTCCTCTTCCCCCTCCCTCCCTGTGCATTGTACTCTGTAATTGCTTTGACCCTGAGGCTCTGGCTTGAGGTGTCCAGAGGCTGCAGAGAAGACATGATATGTCACACCGATGGAGCCTTTCTCAAATCTAGCCTGACCAGAGAGAGGTGGCACTGAAAACAGAGTAGCAACACAGAGATGCTAGGGGACAAAGTCAGGAGTAGGAAAAGTAGGCAGTGAAGGAGATATGGAGTCAGATAGGGAGAGACAGTCAGAGAAAAGAAGGAGAGTGAGACAAGTGACCCCAACCAAGCAGTGGCGGTTCTGGGGGGGGGGCAGTGCCCCTGTGACAATGATTTTGGAGCCAGCCAGAGATAGAGAAGTGGCTGACAGAGGAAGAAGAGTGGCCGGGAGAGGAGTACGTGTCACGACTTCTGCCAAAGTCGGTTCCTCTCCTTGTTCGGGCGGTGTTCGGCAGTCGACGTCACCGGTCTTCTAGCCATCATCGATCTATTATTCATGTTCCATTTGTTTTGTCTGGTTGTCGTACTCACCTGGTTTCAATTCCCTAATTACATGTTCCCTCTTTCTCCCCCATGTCCTTGTCGGGAGTTCTTTATTGTAAGTACGTCTGCTTTATGTGACTGGTGCGAAAGAGGTTTTGTGCCCATGTGTTTTGTTGTTTTTGTATGGCAGTAGTTATCTTCTTGGCGCACCCATCCCATTAGCGGGATCATTTTCATCAACACCCGCTGAATTGCAGCACGCCAAATTCAAATTTAATTACTAAACATATTTAATTTTCATGAAATCACACGTGCAATATAGCAAAACACATCTTAGCTTGTTGTTAATCCACCTGGCATGTCAGATTTCAATATAGCTTTTCGGCGAAAGCATAACAAGTGTTTATGCAAGAACATCTCTCTCAGTAGACAAAATATTACAAAAACCTAGCAGCCAAGTAGATTGGTCACGAAAGTCAGAAAAGCAATAGCTTAAATCGCTTACCTTTGATGATCTTTGGGGGTTTGCACTCACGAGACTCCCAGTTACACAATAAATGTTCTTTTTGTTCCATAAAGATTATTTTATATCCAAAATACCTCCATTTGTGTGGCGCGTTATGTTCAGAAATCCACAGGCTCGAGCGTTTCACGACATTGCAGACGAAAATTCCAAATAGTATCCGTAATGTCCACAGAAACATGTCAAACAATTTTTATAATCAATCCTCAGGTGGTTTTTAAAATATATCATCGATAATATATCAACCGGGACTGTCGCTTTTTCAATAGGAGAGGGAGAGACCATGGCTGCCCCACTCTGTTGCGCAAGCAAAACTCTGCGAACACCCAGCTATCCACTGATGCGATGTTATCTTTCTCACACATTTTTTTAAATAAAAGCCTGAAACTATGTCTAAAGACTGTTGACGCCTTGAGGAAGCCATAGGAAAAGGAATCTGGTTGATATCCCTTTAAATGGAGCGAAGGCAGGCTATGGAACATGGAGCTTTCAAAATAGAAGCCACTTCCTGGTTTGATTTTCCTCAGATTTCTGCCTGCAATATCAGTTCTGTTATACTCACAGACAATACAGACAATTTTGACAGTTTTGGAAACTTTAAAGTGTTTTCTATCCTAATCTGACAATTATATGCATATTCTAGATTCTGGGCCTGAGAAATAGGCAGTTTCAAATGGGTACGTTTTTAGCCAAAAACGAAAATCCTGCCCCCTACACTCAAGAAGTTACGTACATTAAACGGCTCCGGCTATTTACCAAGTTCTGCTCTCCTGCGTTTGACTTCCATGCGACCAGTTACACACCCCTGACAGTACGTATGCATGGTAGAAGAAGACTGAGAGGAAGATCAAGAGCTGTAGTCTCAGGTGAGATTATGGCTACTATAATTGATCATGTAATAAGTCATCACATCTGCATCGCTCAACAGTGGCATCTATTGTGAGAAGTTTCCGGCAAAACAACAGTTAAGACGTGCATTCTGCAAGGGCATCTGACTGAACTTCACATCACAGAAGTAAGTTGAGAAAAGCCTCCAAACCAACTTGTGTGTAATTGTTTTTGTGTTTCTGCTTAGGAACCAACTGTTACCTACCACAGGCGGGAGAGGTAGGATTTTCACTGCTGTGCAGGAAACTGCCATCGTTGATATGGTCATCAGACATAATGGTATAAAACTCATAGAGATTTGGGACAGAGTGTTGGCAGACAATATTACATTTGGAAATATTAACAATGTAAGCATAACAACTATTTCCAGAGTCCTGAAACAACATAAAGTCAAGAAAGCAGTTGTCCCCATTGAGAGGAACTCAGAACGAGTCAAGCAACTCAGGAACCAATATGTCCAGGTAAATGACTATACAATATAGAACTGGTTTTGAACAGAACCAAACAGGGCAGTGGTACACAAAGGCTTGTTTTTAGGTATAATGTAAACTACCGTAATAGCCTAACCCTTGTGGATTTATTCTAGAGTCATGGAGAATGAAGCCAGGCAAACACCCCACATATTCATCTTTGTGGATGAGGCTGGTTTCAACTTAGCCTAAACACAATGTGTACAGCAATATCCTCTGATGGATTGCTGTTACAAACAGCTAATTGGGCCATACAACACTGAGCGTCTCATTTCATTCCTGGATGACCTCTATGGCAGAGTTGCCAGGTGCCAGGTGAGGAAAGGGTGAGGAGAAATCGGCCAACGTTTGTAATTATCTGGAACAATGTGGGATTTCACCACTCCCTGTGCAGTCACAGAGTGGTTTGCAGCCCATCCCAGGATGGTGTCACTTTTCCTCCCACCTTACTATCCATTCCTCAACCCCTTAGAGGAATTATTTTCCTCGTGGAGGTGGAAGGTTTATGACCACCATCCACATGATCAAATGTCCCTCCTGGATGCAATGAATGCTGGATGCCTGGACATATCTGCAGAAGATTGCCAGGGATGGACCAGGCATGACGAAAGATTCTTTCCTATGTGTATTGCCCAAGATGACATAAGATGTGGATGGGAACCTGTAACCAAATGCAGAAGACAGGGTTGACTAGCATTGCTATTGTATCTGTATTGGTAGATGGTGTATATACACATTTTTGTATTTTGGAAACACTCAATGCCAAAAAATGACATCAAATGTATTGAGGCATATTGCATCATGTCTGATTTAGGTCATTGTTTTATGAGTGACAACGTGTGCTTGTTGGGTGACAACATTTGCTAGTGTTATGGACGAATTAGTTGATTTGAGACATGCATGAAGTGTTTTGGTAGTTTTAGTGCATTTTGGATGTGAAATGTACTGCTGTGCCAAGCCGAAAGTTGGTTAGGAGAACTGTTTTGAGAGTTTTGAAAAATGAACCTAAGTATTGATCAGTATTGAGAAGGGTCCTAGCGATTGTAAAAAAATAAAACTGTAACACAATTCTTAGTATTTGCTCTGTATGTGAACAGGGCAGTTTTATAGCCCATCATCTTCCATGGTACTGAAGCTGCTGTACTGTAGCTATTATAGTAGTGTGCATGTTAACATGGTTCTGAACATCTTCATGTTCTGTCTGGATACTTGGAGAGAGAGATTGTTCAGCTTGTTTGGTCACAGAGGACAGATCTGCTTATCTAGTGGCTTTTCTTGCCCTCTCACCAGAGCCTCCCTTGGGAACAATACTGAAACAAAACTATTATGAATCGCTAACACACACCAACACAGGAGGAATGTGTGAGAGTGGATCTGTAGAAGGGAGAAACAATTTTAAGCCGTTGTAGTGCAAAATGTAACCGAAAAAACATATCTTCGATACATGCCGTGTCATTTTTTTGTCTTCCATTTTATGTCGCTTAACCAATCAAATGACTTGCTGGGAAGGTCTCCGCCTTCGGAATTTGTTTTCTGCTTCCAAACGCATTTAGAAAAACACTTTTGTGAGTGTGTGGGTGTGTTTGTTGGTGTGAGTGTTTGTGTGTGCGCATGTTTGTGTGAGTGAGTGTGCGCGTGTTTGTGTGTGAATGTGTGAGTGTGTGTGCGCATGTTTGTGTGAGAGTAAGTTTAAGTGTGCATATGTGTACACACATTTACATGTGCTAGCTCTCTCAGATTCGATACTGCATTGGTTAATTTATTCAATAAATCTCTAAACCTCCTTTTATTCCACCATATTTCTGGACCACATTGCTGAAACATTAATCAAGTTCTACTTTAGACCCTATTATCCCATCAACTGTATCATCTTTCAACCTGAGCTCAGTCACAGAGAGGTTTTCTCTGGCCTTGGAACTAATGCCTGTGTTTCCATAGTTAAAGCCCACCAGTGGGCCATGCAATGGAGAAAGAGCATAAAGCGGTGGGTCAGTTCTGGGGATTCTCTCATCCCTGAAACAGTCTGGGAAGAGATTAATAGCCCTCCTGTCAGAGCCTGATAGACTCCTTTTTAGAATGAGATCCCCCTGCCATGCCTGGGCTCTGTGTCCCTATTACTCCCTGTGTCCATTCCTATAAGGGATGAACAACCACAAAAGTTACTTTTTTTAGATGACATGGATTTGGTTGATTTACTTCCTTCTATACCAAAACGTACAATGTTGATCATTCTATGAAAGCATACAGTAAATAGACAGAACCGTCTAGGCAAATTAATGTAAATGTTGATAGAAGAGTCAAAAAGGGAAAACAAGTCAGGAGGACATACTGTACTGTTGTGTTCTGATAGAAGAGTCAGGAGACTTATGCAGCTGGAAGAGACAATACACATCAAAAGGATGAACATTTCCCAAAGTTAGCAAATAAACACATCATAATCCCCCCCCAAGAATGAATTACATAAAAATAGTAAGATTAAGAATACTTAAGTTTCTGAGTTGAACTCACTAAGTGTGGTGCAGTATAGGGGCCCCACAAGGGTACATTCTCAGCCCTCTCCTGTACTCCCTGTTCACCCATGACTGTGTGGCTATGCACGCCTCCAACTCAATCATCACGTTTGCAGACGACACTACAGTGGTAGGCTCACCAACAATGATGAGACGGCCTACAGGGTGGAGGTGAGGGCCCTCGGAGTGTGGTGTCAGGAAAATAACCTCACACTCAATGTCAACAAAACAAAGGAGATGATCGTGGACTTCAGGAAACAGCAGAGGGAGCAGCCCCCTATCCACATCGACGGGACAGCAGTGGAGAAGGAGGAAATATTTAAGTTCCTCGGCGTATACAGCACAGACAAACTGAAATGGTACACCCACACAGACAGCGTGGTGAAGAAGGGGCAGCAGTGCCTCACTAAAAACACTCACAAATGTTTACAGATGCACAACCGAGAGCATCCTGTCGGGCTGTATCACCGCCTGGCACGGCAACTGCTCCGCCCACAACCGTAATGCTCTCCAGATGGTAGTGAGGTCTGCACAACGCATCACCGGGGGAAAACAACCTGCCCTCCAGGACACCTACACCACCAGAAGTCACAGGAAGGACAAAAAGATCATCAAGGACAACAACCACCTGAGCCACTGACTGTTCACCCCCCTATCATCCAGAAGGCTAGGTCAGTACAGGTGCATCAAAGCTGGGACCGAGAGACTGAAAAACAGCTTCTATCTCAAGGCCATCAGACTGTTAAACAGCCATCACTAACCCTGAGTGGCTGCTACCAAACTTCTTAATGACTCAACTCTCTAGCCACTTTAATAGTTAAAAATTGGATATAATAAATGTATCACTAGTCACTTTAAACAATGCCACTTTATATAATGTTCACATACCCTACATCACTCATCCATATATTTGTATGTACATATTCTTATTAATTCCTTTACACTTGTATGTATAAGGTAGTTGTTGTGAAATTGTTAGATTACTTGTTAGATATTACTGCATGGTCGGAACTAGAAGCACAAGCATTTCGCTACACTCGCATTAACACCTGCTAAACATGTGTATGTGACAAATAGCATTTGTGTCCTTGTTTAAAAGCCTATCATCCCTGGGCCTGAATGTCTGACCATTCCTTAATGAGGCAACTGATTGACGACTCAGGCAAACAGCATGATTAGACTAAGATGTTATCCTTCATGCACCGTGTCTTGGATGAATTAATAATTAAAACAATGTAGTTGGACTATCTCGGAGTCAAACCATCTTTCTATGTTTCTGAAGTAGGTGGCATAGGCGGAAGTGGAGTTATTTCTGCGAGATATGCTGTGTAGATGGTAAACTGAGAGTGATGTCATGCTGTCAGGTGGAAGTGAGGAGAGAGCAGCCAGCTTGAGGGACCTACAGCATGGAGATCCAGCAGTGACAGACGACAGGTGTCTGGATGAGACATGTCTGGGATGAAAGGAGAGCACTGGCTGCTGTCTCCTCTGCATGACTTATAGACAGTAACATCTCTCATTAACAGTGTTTTTGAATGTCTGTGAGGGAGTGCGCGTATGTGCGTGCAAGTTTGCATGCATGTGTTTGCAGGTATGTGTGTGCGCGTGTGTGTGCCTTCAATGCATGCATGGGTAATTTCATTAAAAAACACACTCTGTAGGGTTCATCAACTATATTCAGCCACGGACCAATTTTCTCCTTGTGCGGATGGCCCAAACATATATTTTATTTACAAAAACAGAATCATTTCAAACATTGCATACATTTGTATATGATCACGTGTCTCTCTATTATGCGTGGAAATACTTGGCAACAGATTGGAGTTGATTTCCTGGTGTTTTTACATTTTTGCATGTCCAACAATGAAAATTAAACAATTATTATTATAATTTAGATTAGAAATTGGCTTCCCCTCGAACTTCATTCACAGAGCTGACAGGGCCAGAAAGGAAGAAAGAGAGACAGAGATGGAGGGAGATTGAGGAAAAGCAAGAGGAAAAGAGGGATGAACCCCTGGGAGCCCTGCCCCATGGAGGCTAATTAACCTTTCAGGTTCTCCACATCCCTTCACTGAGCAACAGAGGGGGGCAGGTGGCGGCACAGGGACCAGATGACTGGCTCAGTTTGAGACAGACCTTTTCCCCGCGACTTCTGACCTCTCCTTCCATCCGTCCCCCTCCTTGTCGCTCTCGCTCTCCAGGGAGACCCTGTGCAGAGCGTCAGATCCCGCTGCACTGGTGTCAGATGCAATCTTAATAAAACACATTTGTTAAGTGTTGCAAATAATCTCTTTAGGTACAAGGTCATCAGCAGTGATGGCCAATGTTCTAGGGGCGCTTTGGTGACTCGTTCCTGGGCCTGGGCTTTATGAGTGCTTCCTTCTCTAAGGAAGGTCTTACAAGAGGGGAAATATTGGTGCAAATACAGTATAGGCCTACTTGGTGCCTCATTGCCACATTCTAATTTATCAACTCATCCATCCATCCATCCATCTGCATCTATCTATTCTCATTTGTCTTAACTGACACCTCCTCCATCTGCTCTACAGGGTAATGACTCCATTCTTCCAAGCCGGCATTGAGCTCCAGAGAAGCACGAGTAGATAATCACTTTCTTAATATTCTTTTGATCTAACAATAAAACAAAATGTAGGCACTGCATACCTGCATGTAAGAGTATCACATATTTTCATGTGCGATGTACAAGATTAGAATTGGAAGCTACATTACAGAGGCTCCAGTCTCATTTCAACAAGACAGAACAACTCGTGGATATCAGGGCCTTAACTAGTAGACTGGTGTTCAAATAGTCACTTCTTGAGTTATTCACAACTCTTACCTAGTGGCTACTTTTGTCTTTGCATAAAAGAGACAATTTGGCTATAAATGTATTGAGAGATAGAATTAAACGGACACCACAGTAGACTAATTGAATATGTGTATGTCCTGCCCATCCAGCTCCACCACATCAAAACATACTCTTTCTCCATCCTACACATACAGGGCAGTGCACAGACCATTCAGTGGGCAGGTGCTCAAACTGAAAAAAGGGCACCCCCCCCACAGCTTAGAAATTACTTTCAGTTTTCATATCTCCAAATTCATTACATACCAACTACCTCTGTAGCGATTTCTGTTGATTTTTTTGGTATTTAGCTTATTTATTTATTTCTCAACATACTCAAGCTAGCTAGTTACAGTGCCTCCTAAAGACATGATTGACATCAGGAAAAGAGGGTGGGCTCTCAGCTAACAATTCTAGGGAGAAATAAAACAAAAATTGAATGTTCCTTGTAATGTTACCCTAATGTTTGAAAATCCATGTTTCTGTTAGTTAGTCTATGTTAGCAAAAACCTTCTTAGAATCTTTTTAGAATGTGTTGGTATTAAAGTTAGGAGAACTTTCCCTTAACGTCATACAGAACATATCTAGAATTTGGTTACAATGATCTCAGAATATACTGTACAACATTCATGTTCTAGACACAACAAATTAAAAATACTACAGGACATATACTATGTAATTCTATAGTGAACTGCACTATACTGTAGAATACTATAATGCACACTGTAGTATCCCTCAATCATGTGTTGAACTTACTAGAGAATGTTGTAGAATACTACAGTAAACACTACAGCATTATTCACACTAATTATTATTCACATAATATACTACAGCATTATTCACATTAGGCACTGTAGTAAATACTACAGTAATATCTGTAGTAATAAACTGTACAGTCCATAAAAACAATACACTTTTTAAGTTCCCCATATCACAGTTTATGCCATCCATAAGTTATAGAAAATATCCATTATCCCCAGTACTTCCTACAGTTGAAGTCGGAAGTTTACATACACTTAGATTGGAGTCATTAAAACTCATTGTTCAACCACTCCACTAATGTCTTGTTAGTTTTGGCAAGTCGGTTAGGACATCTACTTTGTGCTTGACACAAGTCATTTTTCCAACAATTGTTTACAGACAGATTATTTCACTTATGTATCACAATTCCAGTGTGTCAGAAGTTTAAATACACTAAATTGACTGTGCCCGTAGGGGTGGGAGGGCTAAGGGTTGGGGTATAGGGTGTAGGGTGTGAGCATAGCTTGAAGGTGGGGATAGGCAGTTCCTCTTGCTGTTCTATAGGTATGCACAACAGTCTTGTAGAGGATGACAGCTTTGGCTGGAAGCCAGTGGAATTTGAAGTGGAGCATAAGATATAAGTGACATAAGATCATTTGGGAAGGTTAAAAACCAGTCACTGTAGCCTTTTGGATAAATTGCAGGGGGTTTGATGGCACAAGTGAGGAGCCCATCCAACAGCGAGTTACAGTAGTTCAGACGGGAGAGGACAAGATCCTGGATTAGGACCTGCGCCACTTCCTGTGTGAGGTAGGGTCGTACGGTACGGATGTTGTAGAACATGAACCTTCAGGAGCTAGTCACTACTTTGAACGACAGGGTGTTGTCCAGGGTCACGCCAAGGTTTTTGCACTCTGGGAGGGCAACACTGTGGAGTTGTCAACCGTGATGGTGAGGTCTTTGAGTGGGCAGGCCTTCCCCGGGATGAAGAGCAGCTCAGTCTTGTTGAGGTGGTGGCCCGACATCCAAGTTGAGATATCTGCCAGGCACACAGAGACGGGTGTCAGAGAGGGGGAAGGAGAAAAGTAGTTGAGTGTCATCCACATAGCAATGATAGGAGAGACCATCTGAGGATATGATGGAGCCGAGTGACTTGTTGTATAGAGAAAAGAGGAGAGGGTCTATAACTGGGTGACACCAGTAGTGAGAGTATGTGGTGGAGACACATATCCTCTCCACGACACCTGGTAGAAGCGGCATGCCAAGTAGGATGCAATCCGAAAGTGTGCAGAGCATATGACGCCCAGCCCTGAGTGGGTGGAGAGGAGGATCTGATGGTTCATGTTGTTGAAGGCAGTGGATAGATGTAGGAGGATGAGAACAGAGGAGAGAGAGTCAGCTTTGGCAGTGTGGAGAGCCTCCGTGACACAGAGAAGAACAGTCTCGCTTGAGTTACCCATCTTGAAGCCTGACTGGTTAGGGTCAAGATGATTGTTCTGAGAAAGATAACAAGAAAGTTGATCAGAGACGGCACGCTCAAGTGTTTTGGAAAGAAAAGAAAGAAGGGATATACTGTACCAGGCAAAAGTTTGGACACGCCTACTCATTCAAGGGTTTTGCTTTATTTTTACTATTTTCTACATTGTACAAAATCAAATATATTTTGTATTTGAGATTCTTCGAAGTAGCCACCCTTTGCCTTGATAACAACTTTGCACACTCTTGGCATTCTCTCAACCAGCTTCATGAGGTCGTCACCTGGAATACATTTCCAACAGTCTTGAAGAAGTTCCTATTATGCTGAGCACTTGATGACTGCTTTTCCTTCACTCTGTGGTCCAACTAATCCCAAACCATCTCAATTGGGTTGAGGTCAGGTGATTGTGGAGGCCAGGTCATCTGATTCAGCACTCAATCACCCTCCTTCTTGTTCAAATAGCCCTTACACAGCCTGGTGGTGTATTTTGGGTCATTGTCATGTAAAAAAAAAAAATGTCTCACTAAGCACTAACCAGATGGGAAGGCGTATTGTTGCAGAATGCTGTGGTAGCCATGCTGGTTAAGTGTGCCTTGAATTCTAAATAAATCATTCCACCAAACATACATAGAAAATGGTTGGCCACCAGCACCAATGATGACCGCACTAACTACTGTCCCAATAAGGAATATCTTTAGGGCCTGTGCTTATTGGGCCAGTATAGTTGGGCTATTTCAGAACAAACCCTAACCCCTCCTCCTTAGGCACTAGTGAGATCTGAAACAACTTGATAGGTGTAGGCAACAGTGTGCATGCAATTAGAGTTAAATGTCAGCTCTGTTAAAAGTACACAGAAGAACATCATTAGTTGATAATAGTCAAATCAAATCAAAGTTTATTTGTCACGTTCCGCCGAATACAACGTGTAGACCTTACAGTGAAATGCTTACTTACAGGCTTTAACCAATAGTGCAAAAAAGGTATTAGGTGAACAATAGGTAAGTAAAGATGTAAAAAGACAGTAAAATAACAGTAGCGAGGCTACATACAGACACCGGTTAGTCGGACTGATTGAGGTAGTATGTACATGTCGATATGGTTAAAGTGACTATGCATATTTGATGAATAGAGAGTAGCAGTAGTGTAAAAGAGGGGTTGGCGGTTAGTGGGACACAGTGCAGATAGCCCGATTAGCCAATGTGCGGGAGCACCGGTTGGTCGGCCCAATTGAGGTAGTATGTTCATGAATGGATAGTTAAAGTGACTATGCATATAAGATAGTGAATCAGCAGTTTCATTAAATCACGTTATTCTGCCCCACCAAAATTAGAAAACAATACAGAAATTCCTTACATTTCTGAAATGTCATGTTCTGACATTTATTTCCTCTGTTTTGTCTTTATTTAGTATGGTCAGGGCGTGAGTTGGGGTAGGCAGTCTATGTTTGTGTTGCTATGTTTTTTCTATTTCTGTGTTTGGCCTGATATGTTTCTCAACAGAGGCAGCTGTTTATCGTTGTCCCTGATTGAGAACCATATTTAGGTAGCCTGGGTTTCACTGTTGGTTTGTGGGTGTTTGTCGCCACACGGTACTGTTTCGGTTATTTCACATATTTGTTTATTGTATTTGTTAGTGTTCAGTGCTTTTCTTATTAAAATTGTCATGAACCCTTACCACGCCGCATCTTGGTCCGATCCTTACTCCTCTTCGGACGAAGAGGAGGAAATCTGCCGTTACATGAAAAAAGTAAATATGATCAATTATGGGATAACTGATACTTGGTGTAGAAGGAAGATCGAGTACTATGAACCAATAAATTGTGAGTTCATATCCCAGGTGAGGACATGGTGAATAGTAATTACTGATTAATTGAACATGCACAATGTAATCATGTACACTACATTACCAATGACACTTGCTCATCGAACATCTCATTCCAAAATCATGGGCATTAATACAGAGTTTGTATCCCCTTTGCTGCTATAACAGCCTACACTCTTCTGGAAAGGCTTTCCACTAGATGTTGGAACATTGCTTCCATTCAGCCACAAGAGCATTAGTGAGAATGGGCACTGATGTTGTGCGATTAGGCCTGGCTCACAGTCGGCGTTCCAATTAATCCCAAAGGTGTTCAATGGGGTTGAGGTCAGGGCTCTGTGCAGGCAAGTCAAGTTCTTCAACACCGATCTCCACAATTCTAATGTTAATCTGCAAAAACTGCATCCACTGTGCATGCTACCAAGCGCTCCCTCTGCTCGCTACCCATTCGTCTGATGTAATATACTCTCAAAGTTCGGGTTAAAGGTAGAGGTAAACACAGACGGGTGTGATGTATTTCCATTTGTAATGCACTCCACACGATTCTGTTAAATATCAGTTGAAGCGGTGGTAGCAGAAATGGGGTGAGCTGTTGTAACTTCCAAGGTTTATGCTCGGATTTGTGTTTTAACTGTGATGCTATGCATTTCATAGACTCTGGTTATGTCTGCACCCTAACACAAGAACATTGTGTTCTGGAACTGTTTCTTGTATAAAGAACTGTTGTGTAAACAATATGAATGTATTATCAGCTCCCACTACATAAGGGACATGTAATCATTCCCTAACTGTAATCCGAGATGGATTTACTTTGCAGCTGCTTGTATTAATGATTCACTATTATACCTTGAAATAGTCTGCATAGATTCTTTGGATAAGGTTTTCACCAAAGTGATCTAGATTTCTATCACAGGGAAACCCAGCACTCTGAAAGCCGTGTGTCACAAAACAAACAATGCCTCACAGCGATGGGGCGCAAAGAACTGAACTAAATAGTGTGTGATAATTATATACAGGTGTGTGAACATGTGATTAGAATTCAGGTGATTGGGATCTGGAGAGTGAGCTGCGTTCAGGGGATCTACGTGTGTGAGTTGGGATCAGACATTACAAGAATATTCCAGACAATCCACAATGTGGAATAAGGAGGAACTTCCCTGCTGACCAAGGCTCCGTTTACACAGGCAGCCAATTCTGATATTTTTTCCACTAAGTATTTTGATCAATCACATTAGATTTTTTCAAGGCTGATCTTATTGGTCAAAATACCAATTAGTGAAAAAAAGATGTACATTTGGCTGTCTGTGTAAACGCAGCCCAAGAGACCTAGAGTTAACTGAATACTTGCCCACTCATCATTAACCAAACATCCTCTTGGGTCAACATATCCAAGAGGTTGCAATATCTTAATTTGATCAACCTGTTATTGCAGGAAATGCAAACTTGTAGTGTATTTATTGAAGGTTTAAAAATGCTTCTAAAGTTTAATTTCCACTTTAAAATGTCAGACTTGATTTGCGCTAACTAAAAATGTATCAACCACTACACAATTGTCCTGAATTATAATGACAAAATAATTTCCTAATGCTGCAGGATAACTTTCCTGCTGTGAGAAACTGGTCAAATTAAGAGCCTACATCTGTAGGACTGAAATGCATCAGCAATGTCTGCTGACAACCAAGATCTGTGACTTTGTTGATGCCATGTGGTGTTGAATGCTTAAAAATATATATATTTGTATCTTGAAAGTATCGTGTAGACTGTGATTGCTTACTTTGGTCACACAACACCATGCTCATATGGGGAAGCCTTTGTGTAGTTCTTCAGTGCAGCAGAGCTGGGGCTTATCTAACCAACACTAATTAAAACATTAACATAATTAGGATTCTGGGATGCGCCTCCGAAATACACAATTACTCCCAAAACAACAACTCAGCTGAGACCACTGAATGGAAGGCTGATTCACAAGGCTTTACTAAGGGAGGACCTGGAAGTTTCCATACACTATATGTATGTCCTCTTTCCATTCACCCTCCTCCTTCCCCTCTGTCTCTGCACCATCTTTTCTCACTCAAATTGTCGACGATAACCCTAAATGTTTTCACTTCAGTAAACATTTTTGTACAAGATCCTCAAGGGGAAACAAATTTGTGAAATTGTGAAAAAGTTAACTAAAGACAGTTGCCATGTTTGTAAAGGCATACAGTACATGGTTGCCAATGATAGCTTGTATTTGTCTATGATCTCGGATCTGAAAGAGAAGTTGTTCAAAATGCTATTTTCTGCCAGTCATAATTGTGTGTGTGTGCGTGCATTTATACATATTTGTGTGTGTGCGTGTATTTGATTTTGTCCGGTAGAGTGATCTATCTTGCTTCCCATATCACCCCCCTCAGATGGGTTGCTCACAGCCATATTGCTGGAATAACGAAATGAATGGTTTATAGGCAATTACGGTGGTAAGATGAGGAACGAGAACACAATGCCCAGAACATGAGAGGAAACCTCTCGCCTCCTCCTCCCTTCTTCTTTTTGTAGTCTTTCTGTTTCACTTTTTCTATTTTTGTCCCTAAATGGCTCTCTGCATCTGCGTGCTAAGGATAAACATATGTATGAAATTGTAATATTATTTAAAATGTGTTTTTATCCTACTGGATTCTTTCTTGCATTCAAGATTCTAATAGATGGAAAGTAAATTATGCTCTCAGCGGGCTGCCAACGTATTCTATCTGACAGGGATAAACATTCGCTGGAGAGTAGATACTGTATATCTGTGCATTGAGTTCATCTGTAATCTGTTCATTCTGTGAGTTATTTATTTGCCGGCATTCAGACTTTGATTGAATCTACACCGCTCTCCCCACCTTCGCTCTTCTTCATGTTGTCTCTCTCTCTCTCTCTCTTTCTCTCTGACTTTTATACCTGAAAGTAAACATTTTACTGAATTAAATAGCTTTAGTCACAGACCAATATATTGGTCCATGCAACATCAAATAAGTGAATAGGAGAAAATCAGCTGGTCTATAAAAAGGAGACGTTACTGGATAATACACAAACTTGCTGCCCAGACGCCAACAGCAATTTATTAATCATGGCAGAGAATATCTCATCACTCTGCACATTTCTGGGTCTGGCTCCGCTCCAGCTTCTCAATTAGTCTGTATTTTCCTGGAGCCGCCAGACCGGGCCTACTTATTCATTGATCAGGCCCCTGGATAGCTGCCCAGCACATTGTCTGCTAAAATTTAGCAGATGCAGGATCCTGAGGCAGGGCTAGAAAGACTTCTGCCCTTGATTCCTCCACCAGTTTTACTGGGCAAGGGACTGTATCTGTTTTATGATGAAACTTATTTTCAACGAAATATGTGTCAGGTTTGGGATATTAATGCTTTGCCACATTAGTTGTGTTTCCATTCATTTGTTGACATTTAGAGTGTTTGCATATAAAATAGTTGCGACAATTGCATGGTACTCTGCATTTCCATTTAACTATCTTGTATCTTCTGTTGTTAGAAACGGCTTAAAGGTGTTTTTAAGAGTTTCCTTATGTATTGCCACGATCCGTGAAACTTGCTCTCCTGTATATCTGAAATAATTGGGTGGTGAAACCTGCCAGCCAATCTGGAGGCGAAAGAAAGGCACACCTATAGGTGAAGTGCTGGCCAGCGGAGTAGAACACTTGAAAAAGAAAAGGAGAACCTCATACTCAATCATTTTATAACCACCATTTCGACAGACAAGCTGTCTTCATCAGGGTATAATGACAAACAATGCAGGTTGCTAATTTATATAGTTTGGAAGGACACACAGGTTTCTGTAGTCATGGTAGGGTGTGGCTTGATGTCATTGTTTGATTTATAGATATAAATACAACATATAAAAAGCATGAATGGATAGCATACGATCATAGATACAATTTGGCTACATAGGCCTACAAACATTTACAATGAATAGCCAAATCACAATAATCACAAGAATGGCTTCAGATCAAAGTCCACGTTGAGACCGAAGGGAGCAAGAGTTTTTGAATTAAAGATACTGTCACGTTCTGACCTTAGTTCCTTTGTTATGTCTTTGTTTTAGTATGGTCAGGGCGTGAGTTGGGTGGGTTGTCTATGTTCCGTTTTCTATGTTTTGTTCTTGCTTTTGGCCTGGTATGGTTCTCAATCAGAGGTAGGTGTCGTTAGTTGTCTCTGATTGAAAATCATAATACTTGTGTTTCGTTGTTTATTTTCTGTCTTTGTGTATGTCACCAGACAGGACTGTTTCGTTTCGTATCATTCTCGTTGTTATTTTTGTTTTAGTGTTCTGAATTGAATAAATATGGTCATGAACACGTACCACGCTGCGCTTTGGTCCGATCCTTGCGACTCCTCGTCAGAAGAAGAGGACGAGCGTTACAGATCCAGGCAGCCTCTAGTTTTAACAAAAAATTGTAAAGGTCACACCCCCTCCCCTAGGCAGGGTGACATGTTCAATTGATATATTGTGAAGGGATGGAATGGAGTGGTTCACTTCCAAAATGTGGACTTCAACTGGGTATGTTGAGTTTTTGCAAACATGCTAGCCAACCAAAAAATCATGGCAAAGCACTTCAGGCATTCTTGAAAGTCAGGACACTCCTTGACCTGCAAAGAAACATGCATTTTAGAGTTTAAAATATATACTTTGCAAGAAGTAGGCATTTAGAATTAAATGTGGAGTGGAGAATTATAGTAACATGGTGAAATCCAGTGGCCCGGGAACCTTAAATTATACAGCAATCTTATTTTTTTAGCAAAACAAAGTCTCCATCATTTGTCATAAAATAGATAAAGTTAGACATAAGAAAAATCATGTAAACCTGACTAGTTTCATTTCAGATTAGGTTAAACATATCTGGTGTGGCATACAGTAGCTCATTAGTCTTTGTAAACTATATGATAGGGCAAGGATACTATGTCCTGTTTGATACTCCTTTGGGATGTAAAACATTTCCAAACACTCACCCATCATCATCCTCACAACACAATGTACAGTACTATTCTCTGTTGATCAGCTGATACTCGTTGTAATGCAGTACTATGCTTTGCTGTGCTATGCTAGCACCCAGAACAAGACTGGCAAAAACTATTAGCCTTGAATAAAGAGCAAGATAATCTGTTTTCTGTTATTTTCTTGGGAAGCAGGCAGTCAGACATGTGTATTCGCAGCTGGTAGACAGTGTTTAGCATCCCATAGTCTTCTCTTCTAGGGTCGTGTCTGTGTGATATTTAAAATGTGCATGTGCTAAGACAACAGAGCTTTTGAACACTGCATAAACCTCTCCCCTGCTCCTGACCCCTGTCAGTTAAAGCAGTCTACACAGTCATGGCACAGCAGACCAAGACCCTGACGCACTGCTCAACAACCTCAGCTCCCTCAATTATTCACCTGGAGGTGATTCTTTCATGAAATGCCCTTTTAAGAACCATCTTTGTGTGTCTTATGTAAAACCTTTCAATTATTCATTCCTCAGGTCTTAACTCTGCCTAATCGTTTTTTTCTCTTTCTTTTTTTTCTCTTTCTCTATTGTTTTCTGTTATTGTTTTCTTGGGCGGTGGCTTGCGTTGCGATGTCAATTCAACCTTTTCCGTGGCATTCTGTAGGTAAGTGTGTGCATATTGCACTCATTTTTATAGAATAATTATTTATAGACTCAATTAAAATCGGCCTGCCTTGTGTGTTATTATTCAGTCATGCATCTAGACAGAATGAGGTTCAGGAGATACAGTTAGTGTTAGCTGTTGACTAACTTAGAGGCAGGGCCAGGCATGTGGGCAGATGATGTTATGTGGGGGGAAACGCAGAGGGTCCTGGCCACTAGCAACATAATGTACTATTTTCATTTGTAGTAGATTGTGTTTTATGGGATGTTGCATGTTTTATTATGCACGGTTGGTTACACAAGATACGTTTTGATATACTTTTAAGGAGTTTGGTCCATATACAAACGACAGGTGTCGTCATTCCACTGCCACCATACAGAGGGTTGTTAGGCCACTGCTAAGACTGAATGAGATCTGACATTTCTCACACTTCTCATAGGGAGGAACTGCCATTTCACCATCGACGACATAACCATTACATCGTGCTGACATGCTGGCCTGGCAAATCTGTCACACTTTACAAAGCTTTTCTGACACTAAACTAGAACATTGTCTAGAGATACTAGAAATACTGTCAACAAGACTATGTGAATGTTGTTTCACTTTATTTTCTCATTGTTTTGTGAATACACACACAATTTGCTCAAAATCGTCAGAGATAAAGAGAATCCATAACGGCAACACACAACTGCCATACAATATTGAGAACCTGTTTTGCGGTTGCAAATGTGTCGACAAAACTGTGTCGACAAAGAATAGACAAGCCCCTTTACAGGAGTCTATCTCATGGTGTGTGCCAACTGCTGGAGTATGATAAGGTAGGAGGTTACCCCGCTCTAACATACCACTGTCTTGTCAGTAATTGCACTGGGTTTTAAACACCATTTAACATTCAGCTTGTCAGAGATATTTGAGAATAGATGGGGTTTACTCTATTTCTTTCTCTTTTCATCAGCTTGATTTATTAAAAAACATAACTAAATTCAACCTTGAGATTCACTTTGATATGTTTACATACGTCGCAGAAGACCTCTTGAAATGCAAGCTGATCTTGTCTCCCTCTCCCACCAGACCCTATTCACATGGATGTTTCTCAACAAGGAACAGAAGTATTCATGTCTGTCTTTGTGTGTGTGTGTAAGTGCCTGTTGTTACGACTAACTATGAGTGGTGGATGGAATCAGGCGCAGAGAGCAGGGTTCTGTCATTTATCAAATTTATTACACCGGTGCAACTGAAATGATCACGCCAACACACAGGGCGTATATAAGTTGCCAGTCCGTATATAAGTTGGGCATATATAAGTTGCCAACAACAGGACAAAATAGACCAGAGAATAAAGATACGAAAACAAATCACACCATCAAACACAGAGTGACAATAAACAAGCCCGCACAAATACCCGGCGGGCCTAGTGCCCTTAAATACCCTACAAACAAACCCTAATACAAAACAGGTGTACCCAATTAACCACTAACCAACACAAACAGAAAAGGAATCGATGGCAGCTAATAGGCTGGTGACGACGACCGCCGAGCCCCGCCCGAACAGGAAGAGGCACCCTCTTCAGCGAGGTTCATGACACCTGTGTGCATACAGTATGTGTACACGCATGTGTGTGTCTGTGTGTGCAAGTGTGTCTGTTTGTGGGTTCGTGCATGTAATCCATTGAGATTAACTCAAAAGTTCACCCTGGTTGGGAGGACATGAAGACGAGCTAACCCAATGGCCTTTTATCGCATCTCTTACTGGGTGACACTTTATTGATGAAGTCGATTTGGACCTAAACTCGATCTCCTCCTTCACACTCAGTGAAGTGAAAGAGGGATGGAAAGACACGCAAAGGAAAAATGGAATGATTGGGACAGATTTAGATTTAGGGATGTAAATAAACAGAGTTATGGATTGATAAAAAAGATCCATCTGACCTTGTTTGTGCTAGCCAGACACAGCTAGTAGAAACTCTCTCCATCCATTTGAACTCTGTTGTGAAATTAATTTGGAGCCTCCTTCCTTGTGGCCTCCATGGGGGAATCATCAGTGGCTCCCTAATTAATCCACAACAATAATGGGTTAGTGAGTAATATAAATGAGACAGGGAGAGGTTAAAGAGCTGATAACACGTTAATGTACACCCCACCCATGTGCTAGTTGCTGACCATTAATAGCTTCATAAATAGGGATCAAAACGCTGGTGTTGTCATTCAGAGTAAGGCCAGTCATGCAACAACTACAAACTGGACAAAGGCTAAACATGAGCACAAGACAAGCTAAGAAAAGGGCATGGAGTGTTTTGTTTTTGTCCTTGCAGGTTCTCATGACTCACTGATTGCACTCACAATGGTTCATATGCCAGTGCATTACATGATCTATGACACTCAGGTAAGAGTGTGATAGGGGGAATACCCACTGCCAGTGCCAAAAGGGGGCTCAACTGGGATCAAAAGAAAAACACCTATTTTCCCCACCTGTGTCACGGTTTTCATAAGGTGAAGGAGAGTCGGACCAAAACTGCAGCGCGTATATTGTGATCCATGTTTAATAAAACAAACGTAACACGAATCAATACCAAAAACTCAACAAAACAATAAACGTAATGAAAACCTAAACTGGTGCAAACTAACACAGACTAAGGCCGTCAAGACACTAAGGACAATCACCCACAATACAACCAAAGAATATGGCTGCCTAAATATGGTTCCCAATCAGAGACAACGATAAACACCTGCCTCTGATTGAGAACCACTTCAGACAGCCATAGACTCTCCTAGAACACCCCACTAAGCTACAATCCCACTAAGCTACACACCACATACAAAAACCCATGTCACACCCTGGCCTGACCAAATACATAAAGAAAAACACAAAATACTTCGACCAGGGCGTGACAACCTGTAATTCCTAACCCATACAGCGGGGTTGTCTTAAGAACCCCGACAAAGGTGTCCCAGAAAGTTTCTCAACTGACCAACAGCACAGGGAATTATATCTAATATCAAGGGAAGCATTTATTTTCTTTTATTATTCAAAACTTTATATTATTAAAGCCGAATCTGTTGTACTGATGCCAGTTGGTTTCCTCAGACCAGGAATATAATTAGTGAGAGGAACTGTCTTATACACTGTTCAAAAAAATAAAGGGAATACTAAAATAACACATCCTAGATCTGAATGAATGAAATATTCTTATTAAATACTTTTTTCTTTACACATTTGAATGTGCTGGAAAAACAAATCACGCAAAAATGATCAATGGAAATCAAATTTATCAACCCATGGAGGTCTGGATTTAGAGTCACACTCAAAATTAAATTGGAAAACCACACTATAGGCTGATCCACCTTTGATGTAATGTCCTTAAAATAAGTCAAAATGAGGCTCAGTAGTGTGTGTGGCCTCCACGTGCCTGTATGACCTCCCTACAATGCCTGGGCATGCTCCTGATGAGGTGACGGATGGTCTCCTGAGGGATCTCCTCCCAGACCTGGAAAAAAGCATCCACCAACTCCTGGACAGTCTGTGGTGTCTGTTGGTGGTTGGAGCGAGACATGATGTCCCAGATGTGCTCAATTGGATTCAGGTCTGGGGAACGGGCGGGCCAGTCCATAGCATCAATTCCTTCCTCTTGCAGGAACTGATGACACACTCCAGCCACATGAGGTCTAGCATTGTCTTGCAATAGGAGGAACCCAGGGCCAACCACACCAGCATATGGTCTCACAAGGGGTCTGAGGATCTCATCTCAGTACCTAATGGCAGTCAGGCTACCTCTGGCGAGCACATGGAGGGCTATGCGGCCCCATGACTGACTCACCGCCAAACCAGTCATGCTGGAGGATGTTGCAGGCAGCAGAACGTGCTCCACGGCGTCTCCAGACTGTCACGTCTGTCACATGTGCTCAGTGTGAACCTGCTTTCATCTGTGAACAACACAGGGCGCCAGTGGCAAATTTGCCAATCTTGGTGTTCTCTGGCAAATGCCAAACGTCCTGCACGGTGTTGGCCTGTAAGCACAACCCCCACCTGTGGACGTCGGGCCCTCATACCACCCTCATGGAGTCTGTTTCTGACCGTTTAGCAGACACATGCACATTTGTGGCCTGCTGGAGGTCATTTTGCAGGGCTCTGGCAGTGCTCCTCCTGCTCCTCCTTGCACAAAGGCGGAGGTAGCGGTCCTGCTGTTGGGTTGTTGCCCTCCTACGGCCTCCTCCACGTCTCCTGATGTACTGGCCTGTCTCTTGGTAGCGCCTCCATGCTCTGGACACTACGCTGACAGACACAGCAAACCTTCTTGCCTCTTCTCGCATTGATGTGCCATCCTGGATGAGCTGCACTACCTGAGCCACTTGTGTGGGTTGTAGACTCCGTCTCATGCTACCACTAGAGTGAAAGCACCGCCAGCATTCAAAAGTGACCAAAACATCAGCCAGGAAGCATAGGAACTGAGAAGGGGACTTTGGTCCCCACCTGCAGAACCATTCTTTTATTGGGGGTGTCTTGCTAAATGCCTAAAATTTCCCCCTGTTGTCTATTCTATTTGCACAACAGCATGTGACATGTATTGTCAATATAGATTGTCAAACAATATAGAGGGATAAGAGTGAGGGAAGAAGAGAGAGTAGGTGAAATACACATGGAAAGAGGGTGGAGGGAGAGGGAGGAGGAGGAGAGGAGAAGAAACACTAGTGTTGTGACTTTTAATCTGCACAGGGCCAAGGGAGGCCAGAGGGGGAGCGATAAGAGCCCGGATAAGGTCTCCCTCAGCAGAGACATTGTGATGAGGTCTACAGTGCATTTGTAATGTATTCAGAACCCTATACTTTTTCTACATTTTGTTATGTTACAGCCTTATTCTAAAATGTATTAAATAAAACATTTTGTCCTTATCAATCTTCATACAATACCACATAATGACAAAGCGAAAACACGTTTTTAGAAATCTTAGTAAATTATTAAAAAGAAAAACTGAAATAGCCTTATGTAAATAAGTATTCAGACCCTTTGCTATTTGACTTGAAAATTGTGCTCAGGTGCATCCTGTTTCCATTGATCATCCTTGAGATGTTTCTACAACTTGATTGGAGACCACCTGTGGTGAATTCAATTAATTGGATATGATTTGGAAAGGCACACACCTGTCTATATAGTCCCACAGTTGACCAAGCCATGAGGTCAAAGGAATTATCTGTAGAGCCCCAAGAAAGGAATGAACCAAAACATTTCTGGAGAACACAATTAACTTCTTTGTTAAATGGAATACGTTTGGAACCACAAGACTCTTCCTAGAGCTGGCCACCCCAGCCAAACTGAGAAATGGAGGGAGAAGAAACTTGGTCAGGGAGGTGACCAAAAACCAGATGGTCACTCTGGCAGAGCTCCAGAGTTCATGTGTGGAGATGGGAGAAACTTCCAGAAGGACAACCATCTCTCCACAACTCCACCAAGCAGGCCTTATGATGGAGTGATCAGATAGAGGCCACTCATCAGTAAAATGCACATGACTAGTCATGATCAAGGCAAAGATGAACGGCGCAAAGTACAGAGAGGTCCAGAGCACTCAGGACCTCAGACTGGGACAAAGTTTCACCTTCAAACATAACAACAACCCTAAACCCACAGCCAAGAAAACACAGAAGTGGCTTCGGGATAAGTCAATTAATGTCCTTGAGTGGCCCAGCCAGAGCCCAGACTTGAACCTGATCGAACATCTCTGGAGGGACCTAAAAATAGCTGTGCAGCAAAGCTTCCCATCCAACCTGTCAGAGCTTGAGAGGATCTGCATAGATGAATGGGTGCAACTCCCCAGTTACAGGTTTGCCAAGCTTGTAGCGTCATACCCAAGAAGACTCGAGTCTGTAATCGCTGCCAAAGGTGCTTCAAAAAAGTACTCAGTAAAGGGTCTAAATACTTATGTACATTTTTGATTTTAGTTTTAGATTTTTTTTTATACATTTGCAAACATTTATGAAATCCAGTTTTTGCTTTGTCATTACGAGGTATTGTGTGTAGATTGATGAGGGGAAAACTATTTCATCCATTTTAGAATAAGGCTGTAATGTAACAAAATGTGGAAAATACTGTATGTGACTAGCCTCTCTCTGAGTTGCTTCTTTGGTCTGTCCTCCTCCATTTCCCATTCCCCCTCTCCCTCTCGGTAGAGCAGGCTGGGCCAAATGGAGCAGTCACCACCAAAGATGGATTGAAATGCTGGCACTCCCAGTCCCACTCCACTCTGAAGGCAACATTAATCTTCACTCTTTCAGATGAAAGTCTCCCCTCTCTCTCCCTCTTGCACTGTAAAACTGGATAGTTCTGGCTACTCAAACATTTTGAGGAAACCGAATACCCCCCAAAAAGTTAAGAAACTTAAATAGCTGAAGTGAGCAGTACTACCTTCATATGAGTATACAAATGCCGTTTTTTTTCTATAAGGTATACTTACATTTTCACTAAGCCACGACTCCAATAATTTCCCAGTGTGCCCTGCCTTTTCGAGTTACCACCCATGACTGTATTTGTTAGTGACAGAGACATGGTTGTTGAATTCATTCATTTTCAGTCCTGTGGCCTTCACCAAGTGAGTTCCAAGGTGAATATCATCATTACAATTGAAGCATTACATACAGTATATCATAAGACCTTTTACAGTGGCCTGAAACTCATAGTACACAGGCCACATCGAGGTTGCACTTGTAGGTTGCAAAATTCTAGAACCCCCCCCCCCAAAATCCCCAGTAATTTTCCAAACAGTGAAACCTGGGAAATTGACCTGAATTTTACAACCCTACCTGTTAATCACATTATGCTGGCTGGCAAAGTGATGTGTAAATCCTATTGCAATCTAGCCAGCATTAGGCTATCCAACAGTTGACATTTGTATTCACCTGCAACATGCATTCATAATGCTTGCCAGTGTTAAGATCAGTGGGACTCTAAGCCATTTAAACTGGAACAACCATTTCAGTGACAGGTGCAAACATTAAATGATTGGATTAGTTTAGAAAAAAAACATATATTTGTGTAGCATAACATGTAGTCAATCAATCACTCAATGTACATGCAAAAAAACGGATACTCAAAATAAATTTTTTTTTTAATCTTAGCTTTAAAAAAAAGTGTTGGTGTGACTTCTCATTTAGTTTTGAGTCAGTACCACAAACATTTGAAGTAATCATAACTTTTATTTGATTTAGAGTACAACTTACTAGAAGTATTTGAGTTAAAAATGCCTTGAGGTTTACAGTGTGCTCCATCTCTTTCTTTAGCTCTATAAATATACCAACTCACCCTTCATCCACTCCTGATAGCGCAATCTTCAGGTGACCTCCACTGTGTGTGTGCTTGCATTCATGTGTGTTTGTGTTGGGGTGGTGATGTTGGTGCGAGATCTGTGCTCAGGCTGGTGACAGAAGTTGAAAGCTATATTTTCTTAGAACTGGTCAGATCACTGAGAAAGTGTCCCTGATTATGAAAGTTCCTAAAAAGAAATGCAGTCAGCTTTATCCATCTCATCGAGAGAAAATATATTGTCCTCTTTTCTCATCTGGTTTAACTGTTCTCCAGCCTTGATTTGTGGAGATATATCCTGCAATCAAATGATTCATAAAAAATACTTGTTAGGAAAGAACTGTGGTATAATTGTATAGCCAGTTTTATGAGAGATGGTTATTTGGAAATACAGTACATTGCACATAAATCTATAAATACTTTATCCTTAGTTCATCAGAGAAATCTCTGCCTCACCAAGGCACACAGAATAGACAAACACAACAACTCTCTCTATCCACAAAGTGGTTGATAATGAATCAAGTGATAAAAATTATTCCTTTTCAATCTCCTTCTTGGACTGAATAGCCGTATGCTATCTAATATTCCCACCATGTCTCTTTCAAGTTCTGGATAATATATGGAGTTCCATTTTCCTGCTCATATACCCCTTATTGTATTACAGTATCTGTACAACCAGGAAGGTAATGTAAAGCCTACTTTGTAGTATTTTGGGATATTTTGATATTCCTCAGTCTACCCGGCATCCCTCTCCTTCCACTGCAGCCACAACGTCGATGTGGTTAGAGCTCCCAGAGATGGAAAAGGATCTAATTTGCCAACACTTGCTGCTTCTGCAGCAGAACAAGCTACAGTACCTGATTAAATGTCCCACTTTATTAAAATAGTAAGGAAGTCACTTTTACCCTTGGGTGACTGGGATTGCCAAGCGGAACCCCCTCCATCCCTCCCTCCCTCGCTACTCTGTTCACTTAACTGAATATGATGAGAGACTAACTGAATGGGGAAGTGGCAGTAGAGCATTACCGCTGTTCACATCTCATTATAACCCCCGAACCACAGGCCAGCACATACGTACATGCTGGAGGCACATGCAACAGCAAGCTTAAACCGTCATGATGCTGATGACCAGCCATCCATCCCCCCTGCTGAAAATGACATTTGTAGAATGAGCTTTCTGTGGTGAACTGTCTTCTATTCCCACACCTGCTTCTAGGATGTTTAGCTCTGGGGAATAGATAGAGATGAGCCGGCCAGGGTTGGCACAGTGGTTCAACACTGATGTAAGGTTAGTCTCTCAGATGCTATGAGGGCCATAACTATTCTTAAATCTCTGTGATATTCATAAGGGAGATATTTTGGTGACCAGAAGGTCAGTGAATGAATACCTGCTTAAAGTAGAGGAAGAGAAGGCCTATCTGTAATTAGCTAGTGAGAGCTTGACAGGTGTGTATGTAGGAAGTAAGTTTGTGAGTTTCTGGCTTGTCTCTGAGAGTTTGGTGTGTGTATTATTACTGGCCGTAGACCATGAACACTTGATCAGTGATCAGCTCATATAACTGCCTGGATGAGTGACATTGACAAGAGACAGTAGTGGGTTTGTATGCAAGTGGTGACATCACTTACTCAGACAATGTGGTTTACAAAGACACATACACACTCCTACACCATGATTCACTTGCATTTTGTAGTATACCGTAGAATACTATGCTACAGACTGTAGTATCCCTCGATCAAGTGGTGCTTACTTCAGAATTTTTAGATCGATTGTACTGCTAGCTAGCTTTACTGCTGATTGCTAACTTGGTCTACGCTCTTATGATTTTAATGTGCTGTCCTTGGGGAGCTCATGCCATGGATTTCCTCTGGTGTTCCACCTTGGTCATGTAGTGCTAACTACTTTATTTACTTTTGTAGTATACTGTACAATAATATACCCAACACTGTAGTATCACATGATTGATTGATTTCATACTACTATTACAGCTAACCCACATGAAAGCAATAATATAGTATACTATGGTCTAAATACTGTAGTATTATTGTATTTATATGTACACTCTTAGTGTACACTGTAGTGTTTTTGCAGCTCTGACTGTAGTATACACTAGTGTTTTTGTGGGCATGACTGTAGTATTCACTGTAGTATTCACTGTAGTATTTTTGCAGACTTTACTGTAGTATACTGCCGTATTTACTGTAATGTTTTTGGGAATTTGACTGTAGTATACTGTAGTATTTAGTGTAGTGTTCTTGCGGACATGACTGTAATATACTATACTATTCACTGTTTTTGCGGAATTTGCACTGTAGTTGTTTTTTAGTCTCTCGGTCCCAACGTTGATGCACCTGTACTGACCTCGTCTTCTGGATGGTAGTGGGGTAAACAGGCAGTGGCTTGGGTGGTTGTTGTCCTTGATGATATGTTTGGCCTTCCTGTGACATTGGGTGCTGTAGGTGTCCTGGAGGGTAGATAGTTTTCCACCGGTGATGCGCACCACCCTCTGGAGAGCCCTGTGCTTGTGGGCGGTGCAGTTGCAGTACCAGGCGGTGATACAGCCCAACAGGACGCTCTCAATTGTGCATCTGTAAAGGTTTTTGAGGGTTTTAGGTGACAAGCCACATTTCTTCAGCCTCCTGAGGTTGAAGAGGCGCGGTTGAGGCTTCTTCGCCACACTGTCTGTGTGGGTGGACCATTTCAGTTTGTCAATGATATGTACGCCAAAGAACTTAAAACTTTCCACTTTTCCACTGCTGTCCCGATGTGGATAGGTGGGTGCCCCCTCTGCTGTTTCCTAAAGTCCACGATCATCTCCTTTGTTTTGTTGACATTGAGTGAGATGTTATTTTCCTGACACCACACTCCCAGAGCCGTAATCTCCTCTCTCATCATTGTTGGTAATCAAGCCTATTACTGTTGTGTCGTCTGCAAACTTGATGATTAAGTTGGAGGCATGCATGGGCACGCAGTCATGGGTGAAGAGGGAGTACAAGAGAGGGCTGAGCACACACCATTGTGGGGCCCCAATGATGAGGATCTGCGAAGGGGAGATGTTGTTCCTTACCTTCACCACCTCGGTGCGGACCATCAGGAAGTCCAGGACCCAATTGCTCAGGGCTGGGTTCAGACCCAGGGCCTCGAGCTTAATGATGAGCTTGGAGGGTACTATGGTGTTGAATGCTGAGCTATAGGCAATGAACAGCATTCATACATACGTATTCCTCTTGTCCAGATGGGATAAGGCAGTGTGATGGTGATTGCATCGTCTGTGGTCCTAATGGGACAGTAAGCAAATTGAAGTGGGTCTAGGGTAAGGTGGAGGTGATATGATCCTTGACTAGTCTCTCAAAGCACTTCATGATCACAGAAGTGAGTGCAATGGGACGATAGTAATTTAGTTCAGTTACCTTTGCATTCTTGGGTACAGGAACAATGGTGGCCATCTTGAAGCATGTGGAGACAGCAGACTGGGATAAGGAGAGATTGAATATGTCCAGCTGGTTTGCGCATGCTCTGTGGATGGCGTCTGTGCCAACAGCCTTGCGAGGGTTAACCCATTTACATTTGTTACTCACGTCGACCACGGAGAAGGAGAGCCCACAGTCCTTGTTAGCTGGCTGTGTTGGTGTCACTGTGTTATCCCCAAGTGGACAAAGAACGTGTTTAGCTTTTCCGGGAGCAAGATGTCGATGTCGGTGTCCGTGACGTCGCTGGTTTACCTTTTGTAGTCCGTGATTGCCTGTATACCCAGCCACTTGGGAATTCCACAGTTCCCTCGCCCTTCATTTGGCATTTGACCGTATGTACATACCCTGAGTTAAAGGGTAGAGCTGCCGCTTTCAAGGAGCTTTTTTCTTTTTTCTAACCTGGATGCTTATAATAAATTCCGCAATACCCTCTGATGAACCATCAAACAGGGAAGCATCAATACAGGACTAAGATTAAATTGTACTACACTGGCTCTGACGCTCATCGGATGTGGCAGGGTTTTCAAACTATTACGGACTACAAAAGGAAGCACAGCCGTGAGCTGCCCAGTGACACGAGCCTACCAGATGAGCTAAATAACTTCTATGCTCGCTTTGAGGCAAGCAACACTGAAGCATGCATGAGCGCATCAGCTGTTCCCAACGACTGTGTGATCACTCCCTCTGTAGCCGATGTGAATAAGACCTTAAAACAGGTCATAATTCACAGCTAGACGGATTACCAGGACGTGTACTCCAAGCATGCGCTGGCAAGTATGTCTTCACTGACATTTTCAACCATGTCCCTGACCGAGTCTGTAATACCACATGTTTCAAGCAGACCTCCATAGTTCCATAGTTCACCAAGGTAACCTGCCTAAACCCCTCCAGGCAGGTTCCCTACACCAAGGTAACCTGCCTAAATGACAACCGCTCCATATCACTCTTTTTCTATTTTTATTTATTTATATTTTATTTCACTTTATTTTTTCTTAACACCGAATTGTTGGTTAAGGGCTTGTAGTAAGTAAGCATTTCACTGTAATGTCACACCTGTTGTATGTGGAGCTTGTGACAAATAAAAATGTACTTGACTTTAAAAGGCTGGTTTTGGATTCTCTGTGTGAGGCTGTCATGTTTGTCATTTATTATCTTGTCTTGTCCCTGTGCTTCCCATGCTATTCGTTTCCCTCTGCTGGTCTTATTTGGTTCTTTCCCTCCTTCTAGCCCTCTCTCTCCCCCTCCCTCTCTCACTCTCTCGCTCTCTCTTCTCTCTATCGTTCCGTTCCTGCTCCCAGCTGTTCCTATTCCCCTAATCATCATTTAGTCTTCCCACACCTGTTCCCGATCCTTTCCCCTGATTAGAGTCCCTATTTATTCCTTTGTGTTCCGTTCCTGTCCCGTCGGTTCCTTGTATTGTATTCACCATGCTGTGATTGCGTTTCGCCCTGTCCTGTCGTGTTTTTGCTATGATTGTGTATCGCCCTGTCCTGTCGTGTTTTTTGCCTTCATCAGATGCTGCGTGTGAGCAGGTGTCTCTGTCGACTACGGCCTGCGCCTACCCGGCGACCTGCAGTCTGTGGCCGCTTCTCCAGTTGTTTCCCCTCTACAAGTCTAGAGGATTTCTGTTATCCCGTTTTGGACTTAAATAAACTCTGTTTCTGTTAAGTCGCTTTTGGGTCCTCTTTCACCTGCATGACAGAAGGAACCGACCAAGGAATGGACCCAGCGACTTCAGACGCTCGTTACACTGCCGTCGAGATCCAAGGAGCCATGCTCGGCAGACACGAGCAGGAATTGTCCGCTGCTCGCCATGCCGTGGAGAACCTGGCCGCTCAGGTTTCCGACCTCTCTGGACAGTTCCAGAGTCTACGTCTCGTGCCACCTGTTACTTCCTGGCCTGCCGAGCCTCCAGAACCTAGGGTTAATAACCCACCTTGCTACTCCGGGCAGCCCACTGAGTGCCGCTCCTTTCTCACGCAGTGTGAGATTGTGTTCTCTCTCCAACCCAACACATACTCTAGAGAGAGAGCTCGGGTTGCTTACGTCATTTCACTCCTTACTGGCCGGGCTCGAGAATGGGGCACAGCTATCTGGGAGGCAAGGGCTGATTGCTCTAACAAATTCCAGAACTTTAAAGAGGAGATGATTCGGGTTTTTGACCGTTCAGTTTTTGGTGGGGAGGCTTCTAGGGCCCTGGCTTCCTTATGCCAAGGTGAACGGTCCATAACGGATTATTCCATTGAGTTTCGCACTCTTGCTGCCTCTAGTGAGTGGAACGAGCCGGCGCTGCTCGCTCGTTTTCTGGAGGGACTCCACGCAGTGGTTAAGGATGAGATTCTCTCCCGGGAGGTTCCTTCAGATGTGGACTCTTTGATTGCTCTCGCCATCCGCATAGAACGACGGGTAGATCTTCGTCACCGGGCTCGTGGAAGAGAGCTCGCATCAACGGTGTTTCCCTGCTCCGCATCGCAACCATCTCCCTCCTCTGGCTTTGAGACTGAGCCCATGCAGCTGGGAGGGATTCGCATCTCGAATAAGGAGAGGGAACGGAGGATCACCAACCGCCTGTGCCTCTATTGCGGAGTTGCTGGACATTTTGTTAATTCATGTCCAGTAAGAGGCCAGAGCCCATCAGTAAGCGGAGGGCTACTGGTGAGCGCTACTACTCAGTCCTCTTCATCTAGATCTTGTACTACTATGTCGGTCCATCTACGCTGGACCGGTTCGGGTGCTACATGCAGTGCCTTGATTGACTCTGGGGCTGAGGGTTGTTTCATGGACGAAGCATGGGTTCGGAAACATAACATTCCTTTCAGACCGTTAGACAAGCCTACGCCCATGTTTGCCTTAGATGGTAGTCATCTTCCCAGTATCAAATTTGAGACACTACCTTTAACTCTCACAGTATCTGGTAACCACAGTGAGACTATTTCTTTTTTGATTTTCCGTTCACCGTTTACACCTGTTGTTTTGGGTCATCCCTGGCTAGTATGTCATAATCCTTCTATTAATTGGTCTAGTAATTCTATCCTATCCTGGAACGTTTCTTGTCATGTGAAGTGTTTAATGTCTGCCATCCCTCCCGTTTCTTCTCTCCCTACTTCTCAGGAGGAACCTGGCGATTTGACAGGAGTGCCGGAGGAATATCATGATCTGCGCACGGTCTTCAGTCGGTCCCGAGCCAACTCCCTTCCTCCTCACCGGTCGTATGATTGTAGTATTGATCTCCTTCCAGGGACCACGCCTCCTCGAGGTAGACTATACTCTCTGTCGGCTCCCGAACGTAAGGCTCTCGAGGATTATTTGTCTGTGTCTCTTGACGCCGGTACCATAGTGCCTTCTTCTTCTCCGGCCGGGGCGGGGTTCTTTTTTGTTAAGAAGAAGGACGGTACTCTGCGCCCCTGCGTGGATTATCGAGGGCTGAATGACATAACGGTTAAGAATCGTTATCCGCTTCCCCTTATGTCATCAGCCTTCGAGATTCTGCAGGGAGCCAGGTGCTTTACTAAGTTGGACCTTCGTAACGCTTACCATCTCGTGCGCATCAGAGAGGGGGACGAGTGGAAAACGGCGTTTAACACTCCGTTAGGGCATTTTGAGTACCGGGTTCTGCCGTTCGGTCTCGCCAATGCGCCAGCTGTTTTTCAGGCATTAGTTAATGATGTTCTGAGAGACATGCTGAACATTTTTGTTTTTGTCTATCTTGACGATATCCTGATTTTTTCTCCGTCACTCGAGATTCATGTTCAGCACGTTCGACGTGTTCTACAGCGCCTTTTAGAGAATTGTCTCTACGTAAAGGCTGAGAAGTGCTCTTTTCATGTCTCCTCCGTTACTTTTCTCGGTTCCGTTATTTCCGCTGAAGGCATTCAGATGGATTCCGCTAGGGGTCCAAGCTGTCAGTGATTGGCCCGTTCCAAGGTCACGTGTCGAGTTGCAGCGCTTTTTAGGTTTCGCTAATTTCTATCGGCGTTTCATTCGTAATTTCGGTCAAGTTGCTGCCCTCTCACAGCTCTTACTTCTGTCAAGACGTGTTTTAAGTGGTCCGGTTCCGCCCAGGGAGCTTTTGATCTTCTAAAAGAACGTTTTACGTCCGCTCCTATCCTCGTTACTCCTGACGTCACTAGACAATTTATTGTCGAGGTTGACGCTTCAGAGGTAGGCGTGGGAGCCATTCTATCCCAGCGCTTCCAGTCTGACGATAAGGTTCATCCTTGCGCTTATTTTTCTCATCGCCTGTCGCCATCTGAGCGCAACTATGATGTGGGTAACCGTGAACTGCTCGCCATCCGCTTAGCCCTGGCGACAGTGGTTGGAGGGGGCGACCGTTCCTTTTGTCGTTTGGACAGACCATAAGAACCTTGAGTACATCCGTTCTGCCAAACGACTTAATGCCCGTCAAGCTCGTTGGGCGTTGTTTTTCGCTCGTTTCGAGTTTGTGATTTCTTACCGTCCGGGTAGCAAGAACACCAAGCCTGATGCCTTATCCCGTCTGTTTAGTTCTTCTGTGGCTTCTACTGATCTCGAGGGATTCTTCCTTATGGGCGTGTTGTCGGGTTGACAGTCTGGGGAATTGAAAGACAGGTTAAGCAAGCACTCACGCACACTGCGTCGCCGCGCTTGTCCTAGTAACCTCCTTTTCGTTCCTGTTTCCACTCGTCTGGCTGTTCTTCAGTGGGCTCACTCTGCCAAGTTAGCTGGTCATCCCGGTGTTCGAGGCACTCTTGCGTCTATTCGCCAGCGCTTTTGGTGGCCGACTCAGGAGCGTGACACGCGCCGTTTCGTGGCTGCGTGTTCAGACTGCGCGCAGAAGAAGTCTGGTAATTCTTTTTCTGCTTCTGCTCCTGGTCTTGCTGGGTCTCAGTCTGTTCCCTGCCATCGCATCTCTCCTGTTCTTGTCCCTGCCCTTGCTGTGTCTCAGTCTGTCCCTAGTTCTCATTTTTTTTTTTTTTTTTTAGAGTAGTACCCTAGTTTCCCTTTTTATCGTTTTTTCGTTACGGTCCTGAGGAGAGGAGTTGGGTTCTTTCTCGGGACGTGCTGGACCGTTTGATCTATGATTTCCTCCGTTGCCGCCAGTGTTCCTCCTCGAGAGCGCCAGGAGGCGCTCGGTGAGTGGGGGTACTGTCATGTTTGTCATTTATTATCTTGTCTTGTCCCTGTGCTTCCCATGCTATTCGTTTCCCTCTGCTGGTCTTATTTGGTTCTTTCCCTCCTTCTAGCCCTCTCTCTCCCCCTCCCTCTCTCACTCTCTCGCTCTCTCTTCTCTCTATCGTTCCGTTCCTGCTCCCAGCTGTTCCTATTCCCCTAATCATCATTTAGTCTTCCCACACCTGTTCCCGATCCTTTCCCTGATTAGAGTCCCTATTTATTCCTTTGTGTTCCGTTCCTGTCCCGTCGGTTCCTTGTATTGTATTCACCATGCTGTGATTGCGTTTCGCCCTGTCCTGTCGTGTTTTTGCTATGATTGTGTATCGCCCTGTCCTGTCGTGTTTTTTGCCTTCATCAGATGCTGCGTGTGAGCAGGTGTCTCTGTCGACTACGGCCTGCGCCTACCCGAAGCGACCTGCAGTCTGTGGCCGCTTCTCCAGTTGTTTCCCCTCTACAAGTCTAGAGGATTTCTGTTATCCCGTTTTGGACTTAAATAAACTCTGTTTCTGTTAAGTCGCTTTTGGGTCCTCTTTCACCTGCATGACAGAGGCTCTCTTTTGAACCCCCGGAGTCTGTGGATCTGATGATTGTCTCCTACAAAACCTTCTTGTGTGTGGCTTTGATCTTAGCTAAACACATTGGGGATCTCCGTGCCTAACAGCATTCCTTTACTCAATTCGCCCCTGACAATTCTAAGATGAAGTTGTGGCCTACTGCAGCCTTTGCTCCAAAGGTAATTAATTACTGTATTCTAACTTTGAGCTAATACCATTTTCACCTCCTCCATTAGCTTCTGAGAAGCAACTGCGATTGCATGCCCTCTGTCCAGTACAAGTTTTACGCACATACATTGAACGGATCTGGGATATCCAGTCGTGTGACCAGCTTGTTGTCTGTTTTGCTAATCCAGCTTGCGGCAGGGCCCTCTCTAAGCAGCATCTCTCTCACTGGATTGTGGAGGCTATCTCCCTGGCATATAGTGGCAAGGGGACAAGGGTTACCTAGTGGTGTACATGTCCACTCCACCAGGGGACTGGAAGTATCTTGGGCAATTTTTAAATGGTTGACTGTAGGGGATATTTGTGCTGCTGCGAGTTTGCCATCACCACACATTTTTCTGAGGTTTTATCACTAGGATGTCACTACTCCCAGTGCTGAGACACTGCAGTGTGCAGTGTGCGCAATACCTAGACTATTGCATCTTATTGGGTGGAGGTCTGGGTGGTCTGCCATGGGCCATTTCATTTAGTATCCATTGGGGTTGGCTTGGGGCAGGATTCCAATTCCCCATAGTTGTGTTGTACTGAGAGTAATGACTGAAACGGAATGTAACATTATGGCTATAACTACCTATCCCTGAAGGAGAGAAATTAGGTACAACACCTGTTTATCCCTGTGCATTTGAGCCTCAGATGCAAGGCAGGGCTTCCAGCGAGGTGTGGATGTCATTGGCCTTGTCAGGCGTGATTTTAGTTCTTCAATTGAAGTTGCAAGAGCGAAACTCCCCATAGTTGATTTGTACCTCGTTTCCCTTTCTCAGGGAACAGTAGTAATAGTCATAACGTTACATTTCAGATCATCATCTCCAATACATATAGTCACAATTCCTTTCCCGCCCAGACTTCATGGCGGCTATCACATAGTATCCACATGGGAATGTACCATTTGTGCTTAATGCAGCATTAGTCGAATGTGAGCTATCTACCTCTGAGGATCCCTGACAGCCTTGTGAGGACCAGCAGTCTCAACACACTTGGCTGCTCTGAGTCTGTTCTGTCCTATGAGGCTGACAGGAAGCATCCACCTACGCTTTGACTCCAGTCGTCGTGAGTGACAAAATCTCTCATGACACTCTCCAACTGTCCATGTTTTTCAGCTCATCTTCCCTCTCATCTTCTCCTACCCATTTCAGTCCGGGGGCTCAGGCTGGTGTTAGTGTCACTGGTCCAGGGAGGGATGAACTGAGGCCCAGTGATACTATCGCAGTGGTTCTATCCATGTAGTTTATTTTCTTGGAGTTAATAGTTCTCTAATTTTCCTGTCAGTCTTCTGCTCTCTGTAATAAAGCTGCCTAAGTGCTTAGTGAGTGAGTGACTCAGCCCCCCTCCCAGTATTAGTGTATTTTATTTATCCGTTACTTTACCAGGTAAGTTGACTGAGAACACGTTCTCATTTGCAGCAACGACCTGGGGAATAGTTACAGAGGAGAGGAGGGGAATTAATGAGCCAATTGTAGTAGTTGATGGAACATTTTTGCTTGACAGTTTCTGCTTGTAGAATTGTAGAATGGGGTCCAGGGAGATTGTATGTTACACCACTTCTAAATCCACTAATCTGGGACACAGAATAAATACACTGGATAGATTAAATATTTGTTTTCATCCTGGCCTCCAAAGTATACACTCTCACACATGTTCAAGACAACAATGTTCCACACCTATGGGGAATTTAAGCATCAATTAGAAATAAAAGCCACGTCGCTCCCATCCAAAGGGACCAATACTGTTGAGTTGATTTGTTCCGCATGGACATTGAAATATTTACAGTTTAATTCTGAAAAAAGGTGATTCATCACTGCAGAACTGTATATGGTATTGTTTATAGATTAATACGCTATATTATTATAAAGCTCTGCGATAAAAGAAGGCAAGGTAAAAAATAAAACTACAATACAATTTCTGGCTATTGAACCAAAGAATACAGAACGATTGAATAAATGTAAATTGTTTTAACAAAATAGAATTTCAACACAGTCCGAGGATGTGCAACCTCAGCCAACCCATCATGTTTCCTCTCACTGTCAAGAATGGAAAACGCTGTATGAGTATTTCTCAAGCTTCGCAAGAGGCCTCGATGCCTCCAACACACATTTGTACGAGAACTGCTTTTATTTTTAGTATGTTGTTCAGGGACAGGATATTGAATTGACAGGCAGAATACAAAATGTACAGACTCTATTCATGTCTGCAATGAGACTATGTAATACATTTATGAATGATCTCTCCACATGGCAAAATCATCATCATATAATACAACATACAACCTATCAGTGTGTTAGCGCCATTCATTCATTCATTCATTCTTAATGGCACCATTACTAAGATAGACCATGCTAACAATGTCTTATATACTTTGTCATTTCAAATGACCACGCTGCTAAAACCAACCTTGCTAAGGTCGCGGTAATAATGATGATGAATGCACTGTGGTAATCTGAATCGATTTCAACGGGTTGTTGTTCATGTGCTATAAAACAATCTGCCTGGCTCAATCATGTCCATTGAAACTATTAGCTCCTCACTAGCACGTTGAGTGTTGAGGTCCATTTATCTAGGAGGGATAGTTGTCGGTGATGCTATTAACTTGAGCTGTGAGATTTCTACCCCTATTCTTCAATGGCTCTCTGGTGGCCATGTGTAATTCTCAGCAGTGTCTAGGCCAGTCTACCTTCATGCTTGGATGGTGGTAAGGAATATGTTGTGATGTGTTTACATTAGGCTGTGTCTATATATAAACATATGGTTGAAAGCATCAATGCCTATACATGCCCTTCCACGCTAATCAGCTCTGTACATGGACTGACAGGATCTAACGACTTTGATGGTGCAAGTCAAACGGAAGAATGTTGTACATGTTGATTTCTTTACAGAGCAATTCTATGCAAAAGGAATTACTGATGATTGAATGGCTAGTGATGTCATTAATTGACAGATGTGTTGTACTTTATTTAAGTAGAGCACTGTATAGATCTAACTATGAAACTTCTGTGTCCCCTTCCATTCCAAATATCCTAATTCTCAGGTGCTGAATCGGCTTGTTCACGCAGAGGCAGGGATCCATAGTGCTGAAATAGTGCACTTTGTTAGGTACTCTGTCCATGCAGCACTGTGTTAGGAGAGCGGTCCATGAGGCTGAAATGCTGCATTATATTAGTGACGCTATCCATGATGCTGAAACATCTTATTTTTTCTTTTCGATACCATTCATTACTTTCACAGTAAAAGAAAAAATCTACTTTATTTTATTTACAAGCTGAAATACACTTTTGATATTGAGTGAAAATGATAGAGAAGGAACCGAGGTAGTGAATGAATGGAAGTGTGGGTCTCGATTTAAATGACGTGCAGCTTATACAGGCTTCATAAATGTGGCATAACTGTGTGACATAACACACTATGTCAAATATGACATAAACCTGTGCTTTAGAAAGGGTGGAATAAGCACTGTAAAGGCCATATAAATCATTTTAAATTGAGGCTTCACAAAGCATTTATAACCCTGTCATGCATCTTGGTAGAGCATTGCAATGGCAGGATATTGGGACCACCCATACGTAAAAATGTATTCACACATGACTGTAAGTCATTTTGGATAAAAGTATTTGCTAAATTGTATATATTATATTTCACTAAAACATTTCTAGGATGTCCCAACCTCTTTCCCCTTTGTGTGCATAGTCAATATCGGACCTGACATCAACCTCCACCAAACTTCCATGCAGGATGACACAAACTCTAAAGTGCAGTCATGCAGTGCAGTCATGCACAGAAAAACATGTTGGTAGGGTTGAAAATATTTGCTTGATTGATTTTTCTGGGTTTTGTTTTTCCAGGTTTCGGGTTTCCCCCCATTTCTTTCTGGTGTCCCCAACTTTTTACATAGAAAAACAACTAAATTGGATTTTCTGTGTTCACAACGGGGATGAATATTGAGGTCTGGGAAAGTGTAGTTGCCCTTTAATTCAGTGAGCATGCCCTGTACTGTTATTTGGTTAGCGGGCTTTCGGTAGTGCAGTAATTTGGCCGCAGATGGAATGGGTGGAGTGAAATGCCAGCAACATTATTCAGAGCCCCATGAAATGATACCATATATACAAAAAAGTATGTGAACCCTTTGGAATTACCTGGATTTCTGCATAAATCTGTCATCAAATTTGATCTGATCTTCATCAAAGTCAAAACAATGAACAAACATAGTGTGCTTAAACTAATGACACACAAATTATTGTATTTTTCTTATCTATATTGAATACATAATTTAAACATTCACAGTGTAAGTTGTAAAAAGTATGTGAACCCCTGGGTTAATGACTTCTCCAAAAGCAAGTTGGAGCGAGGAGTCAGCTAACCTAGAGTCCAATCAATGAGATGAGATTGGAGATGTTGGTTAGAGCTACCTTTCCCTGTAAATAACCCTCACAAAATTTGAGTTTGCTATTCTCAAGAAGCATTGCCTGATGTGAACCATGCCTCGAACAAAAGAGAACTCAGAAGACCTATTATTAAGAATTGTTGACTTGCATAAAGCTGGAATGGGTTACAAAAAGTATCTCTAAAGGGAATGATGTGCATCAATCGATGGTATGACAAATTGTCTATAAATGGAGAAAGTTCAGCACTGCTGCTACTCTCCCTACAAATGGCCATCCTGCAAAGATGACTGCAAGAGTACATTGCAGAATGCTCAATGAGGTTAAGAAGAATCCTAGAGTGTCAGCTAAAGAATGACAGAAATCTCTGGAACATGCTAACGTCTCTGTTGATGAGTCTACGATACGTAAAACACGAAACAAGAATGGTGCTCATGGGATGACACCACGGAAGAAGCCATTGCTGTCCAAAAAAAACATTGCTGCACATCTGAAGATTGCAATAGTGCACCTGGAGCTACTGACAAAATATTCTGTGGACAGATGAAACTACAGTTGAGTTGTTTGGAAGGAACACACAACACTATGTGTGAAGAAAAAAAGTCACAGCACACCAACATCAAAACCTCATCCCAAATGTAAAGTATCGTGGCGGGAGCATCATGGTTTGGGGCTGCTTTGCTGCCTCAGGGCCTGGACAGCTTGCTATCATCAATGAAAAAATGAATTCCCAAGTTTATCAAGACATTTTGAAGGAGAATGTCAGACTATCTGTCCGCGAATTTCAAAAGAAGTTGGGTGATGCAACAGCACAATCACCCAAAACAAAGAAGTAAATTGTCATGCATAGGTGTAATAGGTGGCAGGGAAGTCAGGCGCAGGAGAGTCAAATGGAGTCTTTTAATAAAGTCCACGGAGTGTGCTCCATAACACTAAACGTACATGAACAAACAAACATGGGTACGAGGACCCGACGCTCACCTATACAACAAACACACTACACTGACACTAAAACAATCTCTGACAAAGACATGAGGGGAAACAGAGGGTTAACCTGTTACTCCTACCCCCTACTTTTTCGAACATTCTGTTAAAAATCGCGCAACATTTCAGCGCCCTACTGCTCATGCCAGGAATATAGTATATGCATATGATTAGTATGTGTGGATAGAAAACACTCATGAGGGGAAACAGAGGGTTAACCTGTTACTCCTACCCCCTACTTTTTCGAACATTCTGTTAAAAATCGCGCAACATTTCAGCGCCCTGCTGCTCATGCCAGGAATATAGTATATGCATATGATTAGTATGTGTGGATAGAAAACACTCAGAAGTTTATAAAACTGGTTAAATCACGGCTGTGACTATAACAGAACGTGCGTTTCATCGAAAGCGCAGGAAAATCTGATCACTGAAAATGGAAATATATATCCATCCGCCACTTCAACCCATTGATAAAGGCAAACCACAATAAATGGGGCTGAGGTTGCAATACCTACAGCTTCCACACGATGTCAACAGTCTTGTAATTTGCCTAGGCTTTGTTTCTTGGTCAAACGAAGAAGAGACAAGCCATTTGTTCAGGTCTCAGACCGGATATTTTGGTTGAGATTTACCCGGACATTATTTCCAGACGGACAGCTAAAGAATATACATCGCCTCGTGATCAATTTGATTGCTTATTAACCTGTTACTCCTACCCCCTACTTTTTCGAACATTCTGTTAAAAATCACGTAACATTTCAGCGCCCTGCTGCTCATGCCAGGAATATAGTATATGCATATGATTAGTATGTGTGGATAGAAAACAGACGTTTATAAAACTGGTTAAATCACGGCTGTGACTATAACAGAATGTGCGTTTCATCGAAAAGTGCAGGAAAATCTGATCACTGAAAATGGAAAAATATATCCATGCGCGACTTGAACCCATTGATAAAGGTGAACCACATTTAATGGGGCTGAGGTTGCAATACCTACAGCTTCCACACGTTGTCTAGAGTCTTGTCATTTGCCTACTATTTGTTTCTTGGTCAAACAGACGCAAGGCAGCGCAATTCTTCCGGTCTCCGACCAGATATTTTGGTTGAGATTTACCCGGACATTATTTCCAGACAGACAGCTAAAGAATATACTTCGCCTCGTGATCAATTTGATCGCTTATTAACATTTACTAATACCTAAAGTTGCATTACAAAAGTATTTCGAAGTGTTTTGTGAAAGTTTATCGTCAACTGTTTTAATTTTAAAAAATGACGTTACGTTTATGTTTTCCGTTTATCACACAGTCTTCATAGATCGATATCTAGGCTATATATGGACCGATTTAATCGAAAAAAAGACCCAATAGTGATTATGGGACATCTAGGAGTGCCAACAAAGAAGATGGTCAAAGGTAATGAATGTTTTATATTTTATTTGTGCGGTTTGTGTAGCGACGACTATACTAATTATTTTGTTTACGTCCCCTGCGGGTCTTTTGGGGTGTTACATGCTATCAGATAATAGCTTCTCATGCTTTCGCCGAAAAGCATTTTAAAAATCTGACTTGTTGCCTGGATTCACAACGAGTGTAGCTTTAATTCAATACCCTGCATGTGTATTTTAATGAACGTTTGAGTTCTAACTAGTACTATTAGCATTTAGCGTAGTGCATTTGCATTTCCAGATGTCTAGATGGGACGCCTGCGTGTCAGGTAGGAACAAGAAGTTAAATACACAACAGGTAATGAATGGGATAGAAAACAGGTGTGTGAGAAGACAAGACGAAACTAATGGAAAATGAAAAAAAAAGATCAATGATGGCTAGAAGACCGGTGACGTCGAACGCCAAGCACCGCCCGAACAAGGAGAGGCAACGACTTCGGTAGAAGTCGTGACATAAATCAACAACAGAATCGATTCAATAGAAGAAAATATGCCCTCTGGAGTGGCCCAGTCAGTCCTGACTTCAACCTGATTGAGATGGTGTGGCATGAACTCAAGAGAGCAGTTCACACCAGACATCTCAAGAAAACTGCTGAACTGAAAAAGTTTTGTAAAGAGGATTGGTCCATAATCCCTCCTGACCGTTGTGCTGGTCTGATCCGCAACTACCGAAAATGTTTGGTTGAGGTTATTGATGCATAAGCAGCCCCAAAAATGTATTGGGGGAGGGGACTCAGGGGGCTTACAGGGAGTATGGCTATGCCAGGTAGGAGACCTGCGCAAACTCCCTGTGCTTACCGGGGGGCTAGAGATACCGGGCAGGCACCTTGTTATGCTATGGAGCGCACTGTGTTTCCAGTGCGGGTGCATGCTCAAGAGCTCCAGTGCGCCTGCACGGTCCAGTCTATCCAGAGCCACCTCCACACACCAGTCCTCGGTTAGCAGCTCCCTGCACCAGGCTTCCTGGGCGTGTCCTCGATCCAGTACCACCAGTTCCAGCACCACGTACCAGGCCTTCAGTGCGTCCCGCCTGTTCAGCGCAGCCAGCGTTTTCCTCCTCTCCTGCACTGTCGGAGTCTCCCGCCTGTTCAGCGCTTCCAGAGCCTTCCTCCTGTACAGCGCTGCCGGAGCCTCCTGCCTGTTCGGAACAGCCTGAGCTGCCAGCCTGCATGGAGCAGCCTGAGCTGCCAGACTGCATGGAGCAGCCAGAGCTGCCAGTGTGCATGGAGCAGCCAGAGCTGTCAGCCTGCATGGAGCAGCCTGAGTTGTCAGTCTGCATGGAGCAGCCAAAGCTGCCAGTCTGCATGGAGCAGCCAGAGCTGTCAGTCTGCATGAAGCAGCCTGAGCTGTCAATCTGCATGGAACAGCCAGAGGTGCCAGTCTACATGGAGCAGCCAGAGCTGTCAGTCTGCACAAAGCTGCCAGTCTGCATGGAGCAGCCAGAGCTGTCAGTCTGCATGGAGCAGCCTGAGCTGTCAGTCTGCATGGAGCAGCCAGAGATGCCAATCTGCATGGAGCAGCCAGAGCTGCCAGTCTGCATGGAGCAGCCAGAGCAGCTAGATCCGCCAGTCAGCCATGATCTTCCAGATCTGCCAGTCAACCAGATTCTTACAGATTTGCCAGGCAACCAGACTCTTCCAGATCTGCCAGTCAGCCAGACTCTTCCAGATCTGCCAGTCAACCAGAATCTTCCAGATCTGCCAGTCAACCAGAATCTTCCAGATCCGCCAGCCAGCCAGGATCTACCGGAGCCTACTACCTGCCTAAGCTTCATCTCAGTACTGGGCTTCCTCTCAGTACTGGGCTTCCTCTCAGTACTGGGCTTCCCCTCAGTACTGGGCTTCCCCTCAGTCCCGGGCTTCCCCTCAGTCCCGAGCTTCCCCTCTGTCCCGAGGTGCCCCTCAGTCCCGAGCTTCCCCTCAGTCCCGAGCTTCCCCTCAGTCCCGAGCTGCCTCAGTCCTGAGCTGCCCCTCAGTCCTGAGCTGCCCCTCAGTCACGAGCTGCCCCTCAGTCCAGTGGGGTTCTGGGTGAGGACTATTAGGCCATGGTTGGCGGTGAGGGTGGATTATCCCAGGACGCGAAGGGGAGGAACTATGACATTAATGGAGTGGGGTCCACGTCCTGAGCCGGAGCCGCCACCATGGACAGACGCCCACCCGGATCCTCCCTATGGTTTTGAGGTGCGTCCGGGAGTCCGCACCTTAGGCGGGGGGGGGGTTCTGTCACGCCTTGGTCATAGTATTTTGTATTTTCGTTATATATTTTGTCAGGCCAGGGTGTGACATGGGTTTATTTTTTTGTGTTTCGTATTGGGGTTTTGTAGGTATTGGGATTGCGGCTGAGTAGGGTTGTAGCATAGGTTTGGCTGCCTGAGGCGGTTCTCAATCAGAGTCAGGTGATTCTCGTTGTCTCTGATTGGGAACCATATTTAGGTAGCCGGGGTTTCACTGTGTATTTCGTGGGTGATTGTTCCTGTCACTGTGTAGTTGTTCACCAGACAGGCTGTATAGGTTTTCACGTTCCGTTTGTTGTTTTGTATATTTGTATCGTTATTTCATGTATTTCGCTATTCGTCATTAAAGAACATGAGTAACCATCACGCTGCATTTTGGTCCGACTCTCCTTCAACAAACGAACACCGTTACAGTTGGTGACTTCACAGCAATAGCTAGCTAGCCAAACTTTTGCAAGCTAGCAGCCTCAACTAAATCCAAATCCCGCTAGATACAGCCATGTCTCATAATCACGTCATGAAATTTGTAAACAAAAGAGAAATATAATAATATTAATTTAATGAAGTTTCCCATTTCCCCATTTAGAGTTTCTGGCACAGATTGTGTGACCAAGGCATTTCCTAACAGTCCTGCTAACTTTCGTTGTTGTAACTTTTAAGGTTGGAACCAACATGCAGTACCTTCAGCAAGAAGAAAGGAAATAATTATTTGTCCGTAAGCTCAGGGACAATCTACACCTTTCACAGCCCTCAATGTAATTGCATTACGGGACTTTTTGAAACATCATGTATTGTTTTAAAATGTACAAATATTTGGAATGTATGGTTAAAACATGTCTTTAATGTTTATTTGTTTTAGCTGTTAGTGATCATTCCCTAAGTATTAATACAATTGTGTTTACATGATTTAATAAGGCTTTTTGTATGTGTTATGAATGACTAAAGGTATCTGACTCTATAGAATGTACAGCATCACATGATATAAGGCATTTCTGTATGTGTTATGAATGACCAAAGGTGTTTCACTTCAAACTAAGTATTACAGGACACTACATAGAGTGTCAATAAATAGGTTATTAACATTCTGCTTATTTATGACGGTTCTCTCATGATCCACAGGTTACTGTAGGGTGTGAGATGTATTTAAATGGGTTGATGGACTGCAAAGCTTGCATTTGTGGGTGTGTGTGTGTGTGTCAGAACCAAGATGATTTGGAATAGTCCAACCTAAGACCACTGCACCAGATATTCCTCTTCTGTTCCGATGTTGGAGACCAAGGCTTGATTGCAGCATGTTACAATGGTGCCAACATTTTGTGGCTGATCTTTCACCGGGGGAGTGGGTGAATGTGTCAAAGACCCGACTGGGTCCAGCATTGTGCGGTGTGGCTCGCTATTGTTGTGTGCATGTTCATGTACTGAGGAACATGTAACTTGGTTCCATTATAAAGAAACATTACATTCCTTTTGGTTGGGGGCTTTCATAAAGTAAGTAGTGTTTCAGATAGACAAAGTAATGTCGTCCCCAAGCTATTACACCCCCAGCACACATAAGCTTGTGATATCAACAATTCAAAGTTGACCTTAGTGGGAGTGACCATAGACTTCTATAGGAGTGACCTTACAGAGTAAAGTATTTGTAATGGCTTCCTTTCCTCTTTACCATAGCCACTGCCCAAGCCTGAAGCAGGGTTGTTTGGTATGCGTACAGTCCACACTCAAGGTTTCCAAACGGCCAAACATTCAATGAAATACAGGGATATAGTGCAACAAAAATGTTTATTCTTCTTATATCTAACAAATGATTCTCCAATCAACTTAAAGCATAGAATACTTGATATGGAAAATACATATTATGACCTGTCTGTATGTCTGTATGGTCAAAAAACTATACCGCTCCCGCATCTAGCAAGTACTCCCTCCCCCGAAGGCCCAACTTCCTGCCTTTATCCTAACACACTTACCACAATACAATGAATAGGCAAGAGGGGGGCCAAAAACTGATGAATATATCTCAATCAGTTAAATATAAATCATAAAGTTACGTACCTAATATTTCATCATGTACATTAATATTTAATATATTTACACAAATATACATGGAGCTCCGTATGTTCAGTCTTTTATACAAATATGTCCAAATCGGCTCTAACAGTATTGGTCTTCATCACTACTTAACAGAAAAGAAAGTAAAGAAAGTCATAATTATTGCTAAACCATGCCGATTTACACAATTGATTTTCCTAAAACTAGATTTTAAACCTAACCTTAACTAATGAAGGCCAAGTTATGAAGCCTTTATAAGCTGAACCTCATTTAAAGCAGGACTGATGAATGATTGAATGCACCTGTAAACCAGTGGGTGGTACATCACTTTAAATACACCATAGATGAACCACCTTAATCAACACACCTATGGAAATATATGTATAGAAATGGGTGGAGGGACCAAGATAACACAAAGAGTGGGAGACATGGAAGATAAGACTGTGTATGTGTGTTAGCGGGTTTTCACGGTCCATTACTTGTGAGACAGTGGCGCTTTAGGGAGCGTGACTATTAAGGGAATTCTGCAACGGTACCAGCCCCTAAGTCCCAGCAGATGCAATTAAAAACACAAACCACTATCTTACCCAACCGCCCCCAAAGGTTACCATAACGATAACAAGCATAATGATGAGGATGATAAGGGGAATAATAAGCTTCTGTTGTACTTTTCCTGGTGGTATTGTCTACTCCTCTGCTACATTACAAAGTGGTGGAATTCAGTTATCATGAAAGAATCGATTGGAGATATAAATGTCAGCGTATCAACTCAGTAAATCAAGCAACTTTCTCTAATCAAGTCATCCGGCTTCCTGCGTGTCACTCACAGCCCTTTCTCACACTATTAGATTTAAGGGCTATGATGTTGGTGGGTTTAGTGGTTGCTCATTGTGCCTCTCCAAGAAACAGAACTATGTAGCGACATCGGTCTTTGTCCACTAGCTTCATCTGGCTTATCTATCTTGACACCCTGAAGGTTTCCTTCTTGTAGGCTGTGTTTTTGCAGTGTAAGGCAATAATAATATAATATATGCCATTTAGCAGACGCTTTTATCCAAAGCGACTTACAGTCATGTGTGCATACATTCTACGTATGGGTGGTCCCGGGGATCGAACCCACTACCCTGGCGTTACAAGCGCCTTGCTCTGCCAACTGAGCTACAATGTTTTGCAGAGTAGAGTCAGATACTTTTTTTCTGCTGATGTACATTGTAGATAGACATTGCCAAACACAACGCTAAGAAAATTATTTTGATATAATGCCAGTGAATACTCGGAAACTAGTAAGTGAAGCAGGGCTTCACATCCAATGTGGTCCCCTCATCCACAGCATACATAGATTTTTCCTCTGTGGAGATAGCTAACTAAATTATTAAAACCTCTTGCATAATTGTTGCTTTTAGGACCAGATTTGATTAGCAAAGGCAACAGACCTGGCTACGGCACACAACCATAATTTAATATTTATTTTGATTTATTTCACCTTTATTTAACCAGTTAGTCCAGTTGAGAAGAAGTTCTCATTTGCAACTGCGACCTGGCCAAGATAAAGCAAAGCAGTGCGACACAAACAACACAGAGTTACACATGGAATAAACAAACGTATAGTCAATAACACAATAGAAAAGTATATTTACAGTGTGTGCAAATTAAGTAAGATTAGGGAGGTAAGGCAATAAATAGGCCGTACTGGCGAAATAAATACAATTTTGCAAATAAACACTGGATTGATATAAATAAATAATAACAATATGGGGATGAGATAGTTGGATGGGCTATTTACAGACGGGCTATGCACACACGATCTGTGAGCTGCTCTGATAACTGATGCTTAAAGTTATTGAGGGAGATATGAGTCTCTAGCTTCAGTGATGTTTGCAATTATTTCCAGTCATTGGCAGCAGAGAACTGGAAGGAAAGGCAGCCAATGTAGGAATTGGCTTGGGGGGTGACCAGTGAAATGTAGCTGCTGGAGCGCGTCCTGCGGGTGTGTGCTGCTATGGTAACCAGAGAACTGAGTCTGGAAGGAGGTTTTACAGTCTAACCAGACACCTAGGTATTTGTAGTTGTCCACATATTCTAAGTCAGAACCGTCTAGAGTATTGATGCTAGGCAGGCGGGCAGGTGCGGGCAGTGATCGGTTGAAGAGCATGCATTTAGTTTTACTTGCGTTGAAGCTTGTCTGGAGGTTAGTTAACACAGTGTTCAAAGAAGGGCCAGAAGTATACAGAATGGTGTTGTCTGTGTAGAGGTGGGTCAGAGAACCACCAGGCGCAATAGCTACATCATTGATGTATACAGAGAAAGAGTCGGCCTGAGAATTGAACCCTGTGGCACCCCCATAGAGACTGCCAGAGGTTCGGACAAAAGGCCCTCCGATATGAAACACTGAACTCTGTCTGAGAAGTAATTGGTGAACCAGTCGAGGCAGTCATTTGAGAAACCAAGGCTGTTGCGTCTGCCGATAAGAATGCAATGATTGAAAGAGTCGAAAGCCTTGACCAAGTCGATGAATATGGCTGCACAGTATTGTATTTTGTCGATGGCGGTTATGATATCGTTTAGGACCTTGAGCATGGCTGAGGTGCATCATTGCCTATACTTCCGCAGCTCTGCTTAATGCCGGTAATATTTCATGAACAAGGGTATCCCATGGTGTAGAGGATGAAGATGGGTATGGTATGGGGGTGGAGAGTGGAAGAGTGGTGTTTGGTTATGGTTGATTGGAAGGCGACAGCTACTAAAGGCCCTGGCGGTGTCTTTTGTTTTACGTAGCTCCCTGATTGACCAACAAATGTTTGCCTCCCTCCTCCTCTGCCTAGCGTGAAATTGGACATGATAGCTTACAGGCTTGCCCATCTTAACATGTAAATGTTGTAGCTGAAAGCGATATATATGAGAGAGGGGATTGGGGGTCTGGTAATAAATAAGCATGGATGCAATAAAGAAAAATGAATCAGTAAGGAAAAGAGGGGAATCCATTTGACTAAGCCTCTGTGTGGGGAAGGTGATATGAGCCCTACCTTAGAATTGCCTCTTTTTCCTGATAGAGGCTCATGGACAATCAGAGATATAGTCAGTCATCATATCTGTATGAAAGCAGAATACAAAATGTAGGAAGAGGGGTTGCACTGAGTTTGAGAGTGCCAAGGAAAAGAGGGAATGAAAACTCAAAGAAAATATATATGAAAAGAGAGAGAGAGAGAGAGAGAGAGAGAGAGAGAGAGAGAGAGAGAGAGAGAGAGAGAGAGAGAGAGAGAGAGAGAGAGAACTTATTATTTATTTTAGATATCATCTCATGGTGCTACTAATATTATGTACATTACACATGCATCACTAATATATTACATACAGCACTTGAACTGTACTACTGTCGTGATCTCACTCCCCAGTGACAATAAGTGAGCAGATTGCAGATGTGTGTCTGGCTAGGTTTCTAGCCTCTATGTCTCTTGCTCCCTTCCCCTGCAAAGTCTGATCTCAATAATGCATTACTCTGGGCCACTGTCGTGAGGGCCCCTGTGGCTCCACTTTGGCTCCTCCATTTTGTCTCAAATAAAATAGGACATTGTCACACCATTCAACGGTAAAGACATGACACTAATTACAGATAACAGAACAGTGCAGCTCTTTAGAAAATCTTTTTTTGATATGCCATTTAGCAGACGCTTTTACAGACATCCATGCATACGTTTTAAATATGGGTGGTCCTGGGAACCAAAACCACTATCCTCACATTGCAAGTGCCATGTTCTACAAGCTGAGCTATAAAGACCACACTGAGTTACAGAGGACAATGAGAGTCAGAGTGTGTCACCCATACAGGCCCCTCTTAAAATACATGGTGGGTCACTCAGACAAAGTCTGTGGAACACAGACATGGCTAAATAGTTAGCTTGATAGTTGCTTCAACTGCCCAGCAGACATGGATTTTTGGATTAAATGGAGGACAGCATCTCACAGGCTGAAAGTGAGACACTCTCCAATCCTGCATCAGTCTTGCCTCTCCATTCCTCTCCTCTGTCTTTTCCAGCACAAATATTAACCAACAACGTGTTGCAAGAAAAAAATATGTCTAGTCGCATTCCATTTTTATACCCTCCATGTGCTTTGTTGTTATGATGAAATCAATGCTTTGCCCATTATAGGATTATGTTTGTACGTCAAGAGATCCATTCCAACAGGCCATACAGCGCATTCAGAAAGTTCTCCGCTTGACTTTTTCCACATTTAGTTACATTACAGCCTTATACTAAAATGAATTAAATATATTTTTCCACTCATCAATCTACACACAATAACCCAAAATGACAAAGCAAAAACAGGTTTTTAGAAATTGTTGTTATAAAAACAAAAAAACGTAAATATTACATTTACATAGGTATTACGATCCTTTACTCAGTACTTTGTTAAATCACTTTTGACAGAGATTACAGCCTTGAGTATTCTTGGGTATGATGCTACAAGCTTGGCACACCTGTATTTGGGAAGTTTCTGCCATTATTCTCAGATCCTCTCAAACTCTGTCAAGTTGATTTGGGAGTGTTGCTGCACAGCTATTTAAAAAGAAATGGCAAGTTATTCCGGCACAAAATGGTCATGCCTAAACACCGGGCGAAAAACACTGACCAACCCAAAACACAGGGTAACACGGTCCGGAGCACAACAACACCTCCAACTCAAAACGTGAACACAAAATAATCCCGCACTAACAAGAGTGGGCCTCACAAGCTTCAATAGGCGAACAAATCAAGAAAACACAAATAGGAACAGGTGAAACTAATAAGACTAAACTAACAGAAAAGGAAAAAGGGATCGGTGGCGGCTAGTAGGCTGGTGACGACGACCGCCAAGCACTGCCCGAACAGGCAGGGGAGCCAACTTCAGCGGGAGTCGTGACAATAACAGACAAATATACAGGCTACGAACATTCCATTCCAACAAACAATGGATATATAGCGTATTGCAAAAATACACATTTTCATTCACATCTAAATCGATTGATACAAATTCTGAGAACAATAATATTTTACACACACATGAAGGTGCCTAAGCAAATCATTTCTAATGAAAAAACACAAATGTCCAAAAGTTTTGGAAATAAACTCTTCTCATATTCTGACAGGATTTTAAGTTTGTCACACAGACTTTCAAGTTATCTTGTCAATTCAAGCCTGACAGCACTTGGAAATTAAACTACTGAGCAGTAAAAGAAAATGGTTATAATATTTGTGTCCCTCTCTCCACAACACCTGGTAGAAAAAGGGTAACATATTCATTCAACTGTGCACCAACAGTCAAGCTAAGCTTGGTTGTTATTCCCCTAATTCCCAGCCTGGTCTGATGAAAGCTCCATGGGCCAGGATCTGCAATGTGTCCTCCGATCTAACCTTAGCTCATCTGTAATCTACAGCTCTGGTCTGCTGAGAGAGAGAGAGAGAGAGAGAGAGAGAGAGAGAGAGAGAGAGAGAGAGAGAGAGAGAGAGAGAATATTGGTGATAGACGAGGAAAGAGAGCACAGCAGACAGAGAGAGGGGGTGATGAAGGTGAAAGGGAAAAGAAGAAAGAGTAGAGATGAAAAGAGAGGCACTCATTCCAGCCCCATGGGGCTGTGGTCCAGTGCACAGAAAACAGGGGCTATTCTTTCTGATTTTGCTGCGGAGAGTCTGACAATAGGGGCTAATAGAGCAGTCTGGATGTGCTGTGTATCTGTATGCTGTGGCCCAGTAACACCCACACTCACCCCAACACACTCACGTAAGCATTACCCGCCACACAAATATGTATTCATCTGGCAAGACTAGATCCCATTAGTCGAGGAATCAAACCTAATCCAGCTAAAAAATATACATGACATGAGAGATGAGATATACATGTATGAGAGATATGCATGCATGTGACTGTGCATGTGTGTGTGCCCATGCCTTGTGTATGTGCGTAACAGAGATAGTAAAGTTGACAATTGGGTTGATAGACACTGTAAGTGGTAGAGACACACAACCGTAGACACACACTCTGTGTGTTTTTGCCATATCCATTTGTGTGTATCTGTGATTGTGTCTGGTCTGGTCGAATGTGTGAGGGCTACAGTGGCCATGTGACCCCCAGCAAAACAGGGCTCTCCAGTGACAGTAGGCTGTGATATGTGGGGCTGTCCAGGTCACAGAGGGCTAAAGAGAATAGACAGGCCTGAGCAAAATGGCCAGGGGACTCCTGATTGATGTCTTAAAAGATCAGTGACGAGACCAGTGGATGTGACCTTAGATTGCTGCCTGCCTCTGGGAGATCTGGCCCGGGCCAACTGAACTCATTCTCTGGGATGTGTCAAGACCAACGTTTGGCATTTACACTGGGATTTCATACATTAGTTCTTATATAAATGCAATATATTTAGCACTCAAAAGTAACAAGGTCTCTCCTTGCTGTGTGTCGATGTTGATTGTCAATGAAGATGTTTCTTTCGTTTTTTTTGCCTTACTGGTTTTGTTCCTTGTCATCTTTTTGTCTTTGTAATTTGTTTCATTTCCTTGAGCTCTGTGCGAGAACAGAGCAAGATGTGTGTCATACTAAGAAAATGGTGGAAAGTGTTATCTGCTCGGTATGAGGTACTGTAGTATCTTACCTTCACCGTTTCTTTTGTGGGAGTCTGTTCAATAGCAGATGGTTCTTTTTTCTCTCAAACTGTGGATGTCACTGAAATTCCATATTTTTTTCTTTCTCAATGGGACACATTCCTAAAACCATAGCAAAACAAAACCTGCTTACGTAATCTAGATAGGAAAAGACTATCTTTCTCCCTCTCCTCTCTCCGCATTTTTACTCTCTTGATCTTTGTGTGGTGGTTCAGCCCTTTCCTTGACTTGTCGTCAAGCATTTGACCTCTGCTCTCTTGTAAAATCACACATTAATTGCTTTGACAAGCTTTTCATTTGGCTTTTACCAATCATTGTGAATCACATGTGCAGAGTGTGGACTAGTGTAGATAGACTTTATTCATTCTTATTCTACTTGCCCAGAGTTCTGGGTGAGTATGGTAAGCCTGAATCAGATACCTGCATACACAGTGCTGCCCAAAGACTGATGTAGATTTGAGGGTCTGGGCATGCAGATGTTTTAAGCAGTACTTCTTGACACAGGCCTTGCGTCTGTGGTCAGATGACTCCTCAACCTGGATCAGTATCCCCACAGATGGTTGTGGCTTCATATGCCAGCATCCAATGCCACTGTCATTCCAGAACCTCTAAAAATAGATCTCTGAATGGGGAGTTATCCAACATCATATTGTATTTCAGTCACTGCAATCCCACCAAGTGTAAATGAGATAATACGAGGTGAGCCCGACATTCAGCAATAACACACACACTCTAATTTACTACTCTTAATTTCACACCTACAGTAACTCCCTCCCTCTCTTTCCATTAATGTCTTCCTCTGTCATTCTCTATGGCCAAAATGATCTTATCGACAATATTTCTCTCATTCCCTTTTCTTTTTTTTTCTCGTTCATTGCATTTTACCAACTGAGCAATTTTGGTCGTATTTCTTTCCCAATCGATCGAGCCGAAATTAGATCTCCTGCTTTCTAAAAACTTAAGAGGACTTAAAAGAAGACAATATTAGCTCTCCTGCTCATCCTGACAATTTTCCAGTACTTTTCCCACTTTTATATGTGCTTCCACATGATCATATGTATGTTTGAGTTTCTGCCAGGTTAAAACATGTCATGGAGATCGCTGAAATTAATTAGTTCATCTGCTGGCCAAAATAGTCACACCACTATGTCAAGATTTAGCTCATTAAATGTTATCTCCTTAAAAATACGCCAGCCTAATCGTGTTGAACAGGCATTCCAGACTCTGAGTGGAGGAGTCTCAAGACCACTGGTGCACCTTTGCTTTCAAAGATTCTTCTAATCTTTGTGCTGTACTATATGTTGTCACTGTGTGTTGATTTTGACATGTACGTACATGTAGTATCCTCACTTAACTATATTATTATACATTCATGGATCATTCATCTGAAGAATACAGATGACGAGCTTCTGGAAGCAAGTATTGCGATCATACATAGTCTTTTGAAACAGTGTTGATCTGTGAGGAATCTTCCAACATAAACATCACTTAACCAAGCAGTGGCAAACCTTGAAAGCACCTGTGCACACAAAAAAATACATATTTGTTTCATGTAAATAGTTTATGCTTGCTTTCAGGCTCCTACCTAGTCCAACAATAGTGAGTAAATATTGAATTGGCGGTTAGATTCAGATCTATACTGGGAGATTAGCAGCGTTTTGCCTGGGTAAGGAGACAGATCCACTGACTCACAAAGTGATGATGGTTAGGGCCGGCCCGTATGTGATAAGAATATCAATGAGCTCACTTAAGATGGCACAGCTGCTTCCAGCGATACTTTTTGGCAAAATGTTTAACTCTCAATTTGTTTGATCTGAAAACATGAATATCTTCCAGACTATGAATCCCACTCCCATCTATATTGAATCACAGATATCATTATTATGTGTGGATATGATGGAACCAGCACTGGCTCCTCAGCCACAAGAGCTTGGCTGCGTATCATTAACTGTGCTGTGCTGCTGGGATGGCAGGAACACTGAGCACACATGGCTGATTGGACTGAATTAACTGAGAATGTAGGAAGCCGAGTGAGAGAGAGAGCAGGTTGGTGTTGAACATATCACGCTCAAAATCCCACCAGCAACATTTCACAAAGATGTCAAACATATATAACGTTCCAATCTAATGCAATTATTATAATGGAGTGAAGTATATAGTGATACCGACTGACTAACTGATGGAAAAACTATAAACACAATCTCACAGCTGTCATTGATCTTGGCTTTTGACACAGTTGCACACACACCTTTTTTTTGTGGGGGGGGGGGGGATACTGTAAGAAAGTTCTGATCTACGATTAATTCACCCATTTTTCCTGCTGATGCCATTCACTTCACCTCTGCCTGTTGGTTTCAGAGAAAAGCGCAATATGATGCCCCCTCACACCTATTCTATCCCTTCTTCTACATGCTTGCACATGTCAGGCTCATCACACACATATGTGACTCAGACAGACTGTAAAGAGGACCCTGCATTTTTCCTTTCACATGTCAGCCATGGATGAATGCCTCTCTCCCGGTGAGCCCGCAGATACCTTAAGGATTCTGCTGCTGGTGCAGAGAAAGAAAGGAATCGATAAATTAAATCATAACAAATCCGTTGTTGTCAACTCAAGTAAGTGGTATGGATTGTCAGCAGAAAGCCATTGAGATGTTTTGATTGATTAAACAAAAGTGTCTTGACTGACGGGAAAGAGGAGAAGAGGGCCAGAGGGGGTTTGGGAGAGGTCAAGTAACCTAGGAGGGGATATGAATACGCTCAAAGAACTTTTTGCTATAATAAATGCTGGCGGGCTGACCACATGCATGTACTACTATACGTTATTGGATTAAAGCCTTGTAACTACCTACTTGCTCTATTGATTAAGAGCTGAATCCAGACATCAGCTTCATGTCCCCAACCATCAATTAGCCATCTTTGTGACACTGATCCATTGACACAGAGAGGCTGCTGCCTACATACAGACTTAAAATCATTGGCCACTTTAATAAATGGATCACTTGTCACTTTAATAATGCCACTCTAATAATGTTTACATATCTTGCATTACTCATCTCACATGTATATACTATATTTTATACCATCTATTGCATCTTGCCCATTGCTCATCCATATATTTATATGTATATATTTTTATTCCATTCCTTTACTTAGATTTGTGTGTATTAGGTAGTTGTGAGATTACATGTTAGATATTTCTACACTGTCGGAACTAGAAGCACAAGCATTGCGCTACACTCACAATAACATCTCCTAACCATGTAAATACAATTTGATTTGATTTGATTTGACCAATACAATAATATAATTTAATTGATTTCTACCAGGGAAATAACTTGTTTATTGGATTAAATGTCACCCGAAGGAATGGTTTGTGAAAATGATAGAGGAAATCAGCCTCCTCATGTGATGTATCTGTGATATCTCTAATATATGTGGTGAGATAAAGAAATTGGGTAGTGGCTACTCTAACATCTCCAACGGTCAGTGGAACTCAAATCATAAACGTCATGCTAACTCATATGTCAATAGGATTTCTTGTACAGTTAACAAATATTAGGTTAGTGAGTAAATATACATATATTTATTTATGTTCTGCTAATCTAAAGTTAGAGTTTTAACAAGTTATGATTATTTTATATTTAAAATAAGTTGTTTTTATGTGATTTTATAATTTTTTAAGTCTTTACTATAATAAAATATAGTTAGGCACATTGATATTTGAGTGAAAACTGTGTTGTGCTGAGAGAATTATTACAATTTTGCAAGGTATGAATACTTAACAGCACCACGTGGCTCTGTTTTTAGGGGATCATTCAAAATGTTTAGACTTTATAATTATTTTATACAATGTTGTATGTGTTTTTAAAATAAGAAAGGTATATTCTATTCTAAATATTCAAAAGTATTTAGCAGTTTCTTGTGCTATGAGGTGTAATTGATAATGATTAATGGACATCAAAACTGTTGGCCAAATTGACGTTCAATAGTCATTCCCACCATCAAAAATGGAATGTGTCCCAAACTTAATGACAGAAGCTAATGCAGCATCCTGTAATTCTTACAGCTCTACTTCCAGTTACTGCCAGATGAATGAGCATTGTGCTGAGCAACGCCTGCATACGTGGGTTAAAATGCCAAATTGTTAAACATTGTTAAACATTCAGTCACAATCACTAAAAATGTGTAATCAGAAATACTTACTACTTATACTGGAAAACATGAATTATGAAGTACAGTGGGGCAAAAAAGTATTTAGTCAGCCACCAATTGTGCAAGTTCTTCCACTTAAAAAGATGAGAGGCCTGTACTTTTCATCATAGGTACACTTCAACTATGACAGACAAAATTAGAAAAAAAATCCAGGAAATCACAATGTAGTATTTTTAATTAATTTATTTGCAAATTATGGTGGAAAATAAGTATTTGGTCACCTACAAACAAGCAAGATTTCTGGCTCTCACAGACCTGTAACAACTTCTTTAAGAGGCTCCTCTGTCCTCCACTCGTTACCTGTATTAATGGCACCTGTTTGAACTTATCAGTATAAAAGACACCTGTCCACAACCTCAAACAGTCACACTCCAAACTCCACTATGGCCAAGACCAAAGAGCTGTCAAAGGACACCAGAAACAAAATTGTAGACCTGCACCAGGTTGGGAAGACTGAATCTGCAATAGGTAAGCAGCTTGGTTTGAAGAAATCAACTGTGGGAGCAATTATTAGGAAATGGAAGACATACAAGACCACTGACAATCTCCCTCGATCTGGGGCTCCACACAAGATCTCACCACGTGGGGTCAAAATGATACAAGAACGGTGAGCAAAAATCCCAGAACCACACGGGGGGACCGAGTGAATGACCTGCAGAGAGCTGGGACAAAAGTAACAAAGCCTACCATCAGCAAGGGCATTGAAGATGAAACGTGGCTGGGTCTTTCAGCATGACAATGATCCAAAACACACCGCCCGGGCAATGAAGGCGTGGCTTCGTAAGAAGCATATCAAGGTCCTGGAGTGGCCTAGCCAGTCTCCAGATCTCAACCCCATAGAAAATATTTGGGGGGATTTGAAAGTCCTTGTTGCCCAGCAACAGTCCCAAAACATCACTGCTCTAGAGGATATCTGCATGGAGGAATGGGCCAAAATACCAGCAACAGTGTGTGAAAACCTTGACTTTCAGAAAACGTTTGACCTCTGTCATTGCCAACAAAGGGTATATAACAAAGTATTGAGATAAACTTTTGTTATTGACCAAATACTTTTTTTCCACCATAATTTTCAAATAAATAAATTAAAAATACTACAATGTGATTTTCAGAATTTTTTTTTTCATTTTGTCTGTCATAGTTGAAGTGTATCTATGATGAAAATTACAGGCCTCTCTCATCTTTGTAAGTGGGAGAACTTGCACAATTGGTGGCTGACTAAATACTTTTTTGCCCCACTGTATATATTAGGTAGAAGGGACCCTACATTTTTTATTTTCTTCACTACAAACATTAATGTTCAAGTAACTTCAATCATTATAGTTCAGAATACATCATTCAATTTAGTGTTAAAAAGTTCATTAAACACAAAACAGTTAAGTATTTACAACTGAAAAAGATAACCATATGCGTGGTGATATCACTTATTAAGTCTTGAACACTGAAATATTTTAAGTTGGGTTACTCGAAGGGTTCTAGGCAATGGGTTTCCACAAAATAGATGTAGAACTAATTACTTTTTACAGTATACTATAGACCCTCCTATACCATATAACACCTTCCAGGCCATTCAGATAATGATATTCCTGGACCTGTCATAGCCAGTGTTTCTTACATTTACAGTTTTATGTTTGTCGACTATATTGCTATGTTCATGGGCAGGTATATTTATAGTGGAGCTGTATTCTCCCTGAAACAGCCAGGCTGTAAAACAAATTGTGGCGTGTGTTCTCTGACTGATGGAAGCAGAGTCAGTGCCTCCGGGGGGATTCTGCAAAGAGGACAGCCATTATAGGAGAAATGGAAGAAAATCTTTACATCCCTCTCCTTTCTTTTCCGTCTGTCCTTCTCGCGCACAAAAATACACGTGCTACTGTACATTCAAACACATACTGTGCATGGACAGAAAGACTTGCACATTTCAAACACTACATACACATAATGACTCATACACTTATGTACATGCCCAGGCAAGTGACTGTCTGTATGTGTTGGTAGAGCGTTGCGCTTGAAACGCCAGGGTTGGGTTCAATTCCCACGGGGGACCATTCCTGAAATAAATATGGAAATGTCTCCACTCGCTATTGTAAGTCGCTATGGATCAGAGAGTCTGCTAAATGACTAAAATGTCACATCCAAATCTGCAAGTGTGTGTGATGGGATAAAACAGCTCAATGGTGTTCTTGCATCCTTGCAGTAGAATACGGATGGGAAGTAGAGGTTGTTGGAAAGGTTGAGCAAGTCAGCCCTTCTCTGTAATAATGGGGGGCAGGAAGAGGGGAGGTAAAAAAGAGCTTGTGTATGTTTGCCTCTTTATTAACAGTGTGTGTGTGCTGGCACCAGGAGCATGAGAGACGAGACGAGGCATGAATAGCATCTCATGATAAGTGGAGACAATACGATGGGGAAAATCTCATCAAGTGTTATTGGAGACTTGTGTGAGTGTAGATGAATATCTATATGTGTGGGGAAATACATTGAAAGTCGATGTAGGCATAGTACGGTCAGTAACCGAAAGGTTGCAAGTTCAAATCCCTGAGCTGACAAGGTACAAATCTGTCGTTCTGCCCCTGAACAGGCAGTTAACCCGCTGTTCCTAGACTGTCATTGAAAATAAGAATTTGTTCTTAACTGACTTGCCTAGGTAAATAAAGGTAAAAAATAAAAAAAATGTCCACAAGTTGAACTTGGTGCTATCTGTGTCTGCCAAATTCATTTCTGAGTGTAAAGATTTTTGAAGACAGTTTAGGGACACATTTTTTAACAAATCAATCAAACGCACCCATCTACTAGACGTGTTTGTGAAACAGATGCCATGGCAACCAGATGGAACTCCATTACCAATCGGATCTAGGTGCTTGATTATGAGGAAAACTCCAGATGACTGGGACAGTGACACCCTGGCCATGGACTCTGGATTTGAACAATAAATCAAATCAAATCCAATTGTATTTGTCACATGCACCGAATACAACATGAGTAGAACTTACAGTGAAATGCTTACTTACAAGCCCTTAACCAACAAAAGTATGAGATAAAAGAAACAAATAATTAAAGAGCTGCAGTAAAATAACAATAGCGAGGCTATATAAGGGGGTAATGGTACAGTGTCAATGTGTGGGGGCACCGGTGTTGAGGTAATTGAGGTAATATGTACGTGTAGGTTGAGTTATTAGAGTGACTATGTGTAAAAGATAAAGAAGTAAAAAACAAAAAATAAAAATAACAAATAATTAAAGAGCAGCAGTTAAATAACAACAACGAGGCTATATACAGAGGGTACTGGTACAGAGTCATTGTGTGGCGGAACCGGTTAGTCGAGGTAATTGAGGTAATATGTACATGTAGGGACTATGCATAGATAATAACAGAGAGTAGTAGCAGCGTAGAATGGGGAGGGGGCAATGCAAATAGCCTGGGTAGCCATTTGATTAGATGTTCAGGAGTCTTATGGCTTGGGGGTAAACGCTGTTTAGAAACCTCTTGGACCTAGACTTGGCACTCCGGTACCGCTTGCCATGCGGTAGCAGAGGGAACAGTCTATGACTAGGGTAGCCTTCATCTGACACCACCTGGTATAGAGGTCCTGGATGGCAGGAAGTTCAGCCCCGGTGATGTACTGGGCCATACACATTACTCTCTGTAGTGCCTTGCGGTCGGAGGCCGAGCAGATGCCATACCAGGCAGTGATGCAACCTGTCAGGATGCTTTCGACTGTGCAGCTGAAACCTTTTGAGGATCTGAGGACCCATGCCAAATCTTTTCAGTCTCTAGAGGGGGAATAGTTTTGTTATGCCCTGTTCATGACTGTCTGGTGTGCTTGGACCATGTTAGTTTGTTGGTGATGTGGACACCAAGTAACTTGAAGCTCTCAACCTGCTCCACTACAGCCCCCTTGATGAGAATGGTGGTGTCCTTGGTCCTCCTTTTCCTGTAGTCTACTCCTTTGTCTTGATCACGTTGAGGGAGAGGTTGTTGTCCTTGCACCACATGGTCAGGTCTCTGACCTCTTCCCTATAGGCTGTCTCATCATTGTCAGTGATCAGGCCTACCACTGTTGTGTCATCGGCTAACTTAATGATGGTTTTGGAGTCATGCCTGGCTGTGCAGTCAGGAGTGAACAGGGAGTACAGGAGGGGACTGAGCACGCACCCCTGAGGGGCCCCCATGTTGAGGATCAGTGTGGCGGATGTGTTGTTACCTACCCTTACAACATGGGGGCGGCCCCGTCAGGAAGTCCAGGATCCAGTTGCAGAGGGAGGTGTTTAGTCCCAGGGTCCTTAGCTTAGGGATGAGCTTTGAGGGCACTATCTTGTTGAACGCTGAGTTGTAGTCAATGAATAGCATTCTCACATAGGTGTTCCTTTTGTCCAGGTGTGAAAGGGCAGTGTGGAGTGCAATAGAGATTGCATCATCTGCAGATCTGTTGGGGCGGAATGCAAATTGGAGTGGTCTAGGGTTTCTGGGATAATGGTGTTGATGTGAGCCAAAATCCATGTGTACAGTGGGGCAAAAAAAGTATTTAGTCAGCCACCAATTGTGCAAGTTAAAAAGATGAGAGAGGCCTGTAATTTTCATCATAGGTACACTTCAACTATGACAGACAAAATTTAAAAATAAATCTCTATAAAATCACATTGTAGGATGAATTTATTTGCAAATTATGGTGGAAAAAAAGTATTTGGTCAATAACAAAAGTTTATCTCAATACTTTGTTATATACCCTTTGTTGGCAATGACAGAGGTCAAACGTTTTCTGTAAGTCTTCACAAGGTTTTCACACACTGTTGCTGGTATTTTGGCCCATTCCTCCATGCAGACCTCCTCTAGAGCAGTGATGTTTTGGGGCTGTTGCTGGGCAACATGGACTTTCAACTCCCTCCAAAGATTTTCTATGGTGTTGAGATCTGGAGACTGGCTAGGCCACTCCAGGACCTTGAAATGCTTCTTACGAAGCCACTCCTTCGTTGACCGGGCAGTGTGTTTGGGATCATTGTCATGCTGAAAGACCCAGCCACGTTTCATCTTCAATTGCCTTGCTGATTGAAGGAGGTTTTCACTCAAAATCTCACGATACATGGCCCCATTCATGCTTTCCTGTACACGTATCAGTCGTCCTGGGCCCTTTGCAGAAAAACAGCCCCAAAGCATGATGTTTCCACCCCCATACTTCACAGTAGGTATGGTGTTCTTTGGATGCAACTCAGCATTCTTTGTCCTCCAAACACGACGAGTTGAGTTTTTACCAAAAAAGTTATATTTTGGTTTCATCTGACCATATGACATTCTCCCAATCTTCTTCTGGATCATCCAAATGCTCTCTAGCAAACTTCAGACGGGCCTGGACATGTACTGGCTTAAGCAGGGGGACACGTCTGGCACTGCAGGATTTGAGTCCCTGGCGGCGTAGTGTGTTACTGATGGTAGGCTTTATTACTTTGGTCCCAGCTCTCTGCAGGTCATTCACTAGGTCCCCCAGTGTGGTTCTGGGATTTTTGCTCAACGTTCTTGTGATAATTTTGACCCCTGAGCTGTATGCTAGTAGTTTAAACAGACTCTGCGTATTCCTCTTACAAGTACAAGGAGTGATAAGGTCAATATGTCCTCTATTTTGAGCCAGGAGAGATCGACATGCATATTATTCATGTTAGCTCTCCGTGCACATTTAAGGGCCAGCCGTGCTGCCCTGTTCTAGGCCAATTGTAATGACCACACAACTGGACAGTAGTCCAGGTGCAACAAAACTAAGGCCTGTAGGACCTGCATTGTTGACAGCGTTGTTAAGAAGACAAAGCAGCGCTTTATTAAGGATAGACTTCTCCCCATTTTAGCTACTGTTGTATCAATATGTTTTGACCATGACAGTTTTACAATCCAGGGTTACTCCAAGCATTTTAATCTGGTCAACTTGCTAAATTTCCACATTATTCATTACGAGATTTAGTTGAAGTTTAGGATTTAGTGAATGATTTGTCCCAAATACAGTGTTTTTAGTTAAACATATATTTAGGACAAACATATTTCTTGCCACCCATTATTGCTTGCCATCATCTCAGTCAAGACCGAGAGACTTTTATAACTGAGGGCCAACAGGGAGAAGTTCTACCGTTCAGTCACTGATGTCTTTACCCAGAAGGATAGACGGATTGAATTTGTTGACAAGTAAACGTAAATGCAAGTGTTTATTTACAGTAGTGCTGTCTACTTTTATTACATGTAATACATTATTACATTACTTTTGGGGCGACAGGTAGTATACTGGTTAGAGCGTTGGGCTAGTAACTGAAAGGTTGCTAGGTCAAATCCCCGAGATGACAAGGTAAAAAGCTTTTGTTCTTCCCCTGAACAAGGCAGTTAACCCACTGTTCCTAGGCTGTCAATGTAAATAAGAATTTGTTCCTAACTGACATGCCTAGTTTAATAAAGGTTAATAAAAAAAAGATTGTGTCAGTATATATCTCAACCAGTAGTGATGTCGACTTGGCATTTTGTGTGTATAGAGCTGTCTACAAGTAGCCCTACTCGCTGGCATTTGAGTCGCTGTCTGTGGTGTTGAAAGTCGCCTGCTTGTGCAGAGCAGTTGCGTGGAGCAGAAGCTATTAGGGCCTGTGAATGTGTGTGTAATGGATGTGCCGCCTACCTTCTGCTGTTCGATGTCTTTGTGAACGTGTCATACCGATAAACACCATGGCAAAACTTGGCTTTATGAGTGTGTGTGTGCGTATGAGTGTGTGTGTGCGTATATATATGTGTGTGCATGAGTGATAGATGCTCGGACTCAGACCTCACCACACTACATTTCATTACTTGTACTCAATATGTTTCTAATTCCCCAAATGCCATGCTTTATTTCGCTGTCCTTTTGTATTTGGCCACCGGTTGTTTAGAACTAAGCATAGATCGTGCTCGAGCTTAGTTTCTAGACATTTAGAAACTAAATGGGTTTTGTAAGAAAATGGAGAGGGGGTTAATTGCAGGTGTGCAGCAGTCTGTTTCTCCTGCTGTCCTCTCCCTCCCTCTCTCCCTTTCTCTCATTCTATATTTATTTCTCTCTCTTCATAGTGTGATTATAAACTCTCTCTCTCGCTCTCTCTTCATAGTGTGATTATAATCTCTCTCTCTCTCTCTCTCTCTCTCTCTCTCTCTCTCTCTCTCTCTCTCTCTCTCTCTCTCTCTCTCTCTCTCTCTCTCTCTCTCTCTCTCTCTCTCTCAATAGTGTGATTACAAGAACTCTCTCTCTTGATAGTGTGATTATAAATGCTCTCTCTCTCTCTCTCTCTCTCTCTCTCTCTCTCTCTCTCTCGATAGTGTGATTATAATCTCTCTCTCTCCCTCTCTCTCTCTCTCTCTGTCGATAGTGTGATTATAAACTCTCCCTGTCTCTCTACATAGTGTGAATATAAACTCTCTCTCTCTTCATAGTGTGATTATAAACTCTCCCTCTCTCTCTACATAGTGTGATTATAAATGCTCTCTCTCTCGATAGTGTGATTATAATCTCTCTCTCTCTTCATAGTGTGATTATAAACTCTCTCTCTCTCTCTCTCTCTCTCTCTCTCTCTCTCTCTCTCTCTCTCTCTCTCTCTCTCTCTCTCTCTCTCTCTCTCTCTCTCTCTCTCTCTCTCTCTCTCTCTCTCTCTCTCTCGATAGTGTGATTATAATCTCTCTCTCCCCCTCTCTCTCTCTCTCTCTCTCTCTCTCTGTCGATAGTGTGATTATAAACTCTCTCTCTCTGTCGATAGTGTGATTATAAACTCTCTCTTTCTCTTCATAGTGTGATTATAAACTCTCTCTTTCTCTTCATAGTGTGATTATAAACTCTCTCTCTATCTTCATAGTTTGATTATAACTCTCTCTCTCTTCATAGTTTGATTATAACTCTCTCTCTCTCTCTCTTCATAGTTTGATTATAACTCTCTCTCTCTTCAAAGTGTGATTATAAACTCTCTCTCTTGATAGTGTGATTATAAACTCTCTCTCTTCATAGTGTGATTATAAACCCTCTCTTTCTCTTCATAGTGTGATTATAAACTCTCTCTCTCTCTTCATAGTGTGATTATAACTATCTCTCTCTTCAAAGTGTGATTATAAACTCTCTCTCTTTCTCTCTCTCGATAGTGTGATTATAAACTCTCTCTCTCTCTTCATAGTGTGATTATAAACTCTCTCTCTCTCTCTCTTCATAGTTTGATTATAACTCTCTCTCTCTTCATAGTTTGATTATAACTCTCTCTCTCTCTTCATAGTTTGATTATAACTCTCTCTCTTCATAGTATGATTATAAACTCTCTCTCTTCATAGTGTGATTATAAACTCTCTCTCTTGATAGTGTGATTATAAACCCTCTCTTTCTCTTCATAGTGTGATTATAAACTCTCTCTCTCTCTCTTCATAGTTTGATTTATAACTCTCTCTCTTCATAGTATGATTATAAACTCTCTCTCTTCATAGTGTGATTATAAACTCTCTCTCTTCATAGTGTGATTATAAACCCTCTCTCTTGATAGTGTGATTATAAACCCTCTCTTTCTCTTCATAGTGTGATTATAAACTCTCTCTCTCTCTCTTCATAGTTTGATTTATAACTCTCTCTCTTCATGGTATGATTATAAACTCTCTCTCTTCATAGTGTGATTATAAACTCTCTCTCTCTCTCTTCATAGTTTGATTTATAACTCTCTCTCTTCATAGTATGATTATAAACTCTCTCTCTTCATAGTGTGATTATAAACTCTCTCTCTTGATAGTGTGATTATAAACCCTCTCTTTCTCTTCATAGTGTGATTATAAACTCTCTCTCTCTCTCTTCATAGTTTGATTTATAACTCTCTCTCTTCATGGTATGATTATAAACTCTCTCTCTTCATAGTGTGATTATAAACTCTCTCTCGATAGTGTGATTATAAACTCACTCTTTCTCTTCATAGTGTGATTATAAACTCTCTCTCTCTCTCTTCATAGTTTGATTTATAACTCTCTCTCTCTTCATAGTGTGATTATAAACTCTCTCTTTCTCTTCATAGTGTGATTATAAACTCTCTCTCTCTTCAAAGTGTGATTATAAACTCTCTCTCTTTCTCTCTCTCTCTCTCTCAATAGTGTGATTACAAGCTCTCTCTCTCTGTAACGGTTTTCTGTATGGCAAAGAGAGTAGGACCAAAATGCAGCGTGTAGATTGCGATCCATGTTTATTGAAACAAACGTAACACGAATCTAAAATACGAACACTACAAAACAATAAACGTAACCAAAACCGAAACAGCCTATACTAGTGTGAACTAACACAGAATAAGGTCATAAAGACAATAAGGACAATCACCCACGACTAACTCAAAGAATATGGCTGCCACTAGTTATAATCCCAATATATACCCACCAAAACCCCAAGACAAAACACACCACAATACAAAAACCCCATGCCACACCCTGGCCTGACCAAATACATAAAGTTAAACATAAAATACTTCGACCAGGGCGTGACACTCTCTTGAGAGTGTGATTATAAATGCTCTCTCTCTCGATAGTGTGATTATAATATCTCTCTCTCTCTCTCTCTCTCTCTCTCAATAGTGTGACTACAAGCACTCTCTCTTGATATTGTGATTATAATCTCTCTCTCTCTCTTGATAGTGTGATTATAAATTCTCTCTCTTGATAGTGTGATTATAATCTCTCTCTCTCTCTCTCTCTCTCTCTCTCTCTCTCTCTCTCTCTCGATAGTGTGATTACAAGCACTCTCTCTCTCATGATAGTGTGATTATAATCTCTCTCTCTCGTGATAGTGTGATTATAATCTCTCTCTCTCTTGATAGTGTGATTATAATATATCTATCTCTCTCTCTCTCTCTCTCTCTCAATAGTGTGACTACAAGCACTCTCTCTTGATATTGTGATTATAAATGATCTCTCTCTCTTGATAGTGTTTATAATCTCTCTCTCTCTTGATAGTGTGATTATAATCTCTCTCTCTCTCTCTCTCTCTCTCTCTCTCTCTCTCTCTCTCTCTCTCTCTCTCTCTCTCTCTCTCTCTCGATAGTGTGATTACAAGCACTCTCTCTCTCAAGATAGTGTGATTATAATCTCTCTCTCTTGATAGTGTGATTATAATCTCTCTCTCTCTCTCTCTCTCTCTCTCTCTCTCTCTCTCTCTCTCTCTCTCTCTCTCTCTCTCTCTCTCCTCTCTCTCTTGATAGTGTGATTATAAATTCTCTCTCTTGATAGTGTGATTATAAACTCTTTCTCTCTCTCTTGATAGTGTGATTATAAACTATCGCTCTCTTGATAGTGTGATTAAAAAGTATCTCTCTCTCTTCATAAATGCTCTCTCTCTTGATAGTGTGATTATAATCTCTCTCTCGTTAGTGTGATTATAATCTCTCTCTCTCTCTCTCTCTCTCGATAGTGTGATTACAAGCACTCTCTCTCTTCAAAGTGTGAATATAATCTCTCTCGATAGTGTGATTATAATCTCTCTTTCTCTCTCTCTCTCTCTCTCTCTCTCTCTCTCTCTCTCTCTCTCTCTCTCTCTCGCTGTCTCTCTCTCTCTCTCTCTCTCTCTCTCTCTCTCTCTCTCTCTCTCTCTCTCTCTCTCTCTCTCTCTCGCTGTCTCTCTCTCTCTCTCTCTCTCTCTCTCTCTCTCTCTCTCTCTCTCTCTCTCTCTCTCTCTCTCTCTCTCTCTCTCTCTCTCTCTCTCTCTCTCTGTCTCTGTCTCTCTCTTTCTGGTATTTGTGACTTAGATGAGCCCTCTGGGCATTTCATGATTATGACTATTTATTCTGTTTTACCACCTTAACATGACTAATATAATATTAATCATGTTAAGGTGTTAAATATTAACATTAATGATTATGATTATAATCTCTCTATCTCTCTCTCTTGATAGTGTGATTATAATCGCTCTCTCTCTCTGTCTCTCTCTCTCTCTCTCTCTCTCTCTCTCTCTCTCTCTCTCTCTCTCTCTCTCTCTCTCTCTCTCTCTCTCTCTCGATAGTGTGATTATAAGCTCTCTCTCTCTGGATATGTGATTATAAGCCACACAGAGCCACTGATGCTTCAGAGTGAGGACAATTGAACATGTCCCTGAAGTAATAGGTTCCTCTCCAGCTTAATTAAGAAAGTCACAATGTCTTTCATTATATTGGGGAAAAAGCTGACAAATCGATCAGGGCATTCAGAAGGGGGTGAAGTGTGGAGCCAGGGATGGTGTGGTTGTCTCATTCTCTTGGATGTTCAAAGTTAGCTTTGTCATACATCTTGTAAGTTATTCTTACATATTGCAAGTTACCATGGCATTACTGATGGAGATTTAGGCTCCTATTCCCAGACTCTCTTAGAACTTCACACACTCACTCATCCCATGAAGATCAATGATTAGATTTCTTGTAAATCTTCAGACATCCTCTTATTGATCACATTGGCCACTAATCTTCCCTCTCCAGCACTGTTTTCTATAATCTAGGGGAGTACTGCAGGGCACATTCACATGTATTATCAGGAGCCTAAGACTATGACTTCTGTCTGAGATCTGAGAACACTGATTAGTGTTTCAAACACCCATACTAACATACTGTACACTACATACCTAATTGGTGTATACTACATACTGTTAGTTAATTTTAGTATACTGTAAACGAACGGTATGCTTTCAGTTGAGCGTACTAGTGCTTCACCTGTTACTGGAAATTGATGCTATTGCTATGCAACCTCTTGCTAGCTTGTTAGCATAAGAAATTACTAGCTAGACATTTTTTGACTTCAGGTGTATTCTTGAATTCAATCTGGACTGCCAGAGTGCGGCACAGAGTACACTGGGTGTCATAAATTCAGAGCGTTGTCAGATTGTACATTCAAAGCGTTTAACTCTGGGAGTGTTCAGAGCATACACTTGATGATGTGGCCGAGGAGTATGGGTTGATGCGAGCATTCTGACCTGACAACGGCAGTCAAGCACACAAGCTAACTGTAACGTCGTTCTTCGTTTGTCGAAAGAGAGTCGGACCGAAATGCAGCGTGTTTGTTACTCATGATCTTAAATGAATGAAAACGGAATGATACATGAAATAACTCAATACAAAAACAATAAACGGAACGTGAAACCTAATTACAGCCTATCTGGTGAAACTACACAGAGAAAGGAACAATCACCCACAAAATCCAAAGCGAAACCCAGGCTACCTAAATACGGTTCCCAATCAGAGACAACGAGAATCACCTGACTCTGATTGAGAATCGTCTCAGGCAGCAAAGCCTATACAACACCCCTACTCAGCCGTAATCCCAATAATATAAAAAACCCAATACGAAATACAACAACATAAACCCATGTCACACCCTGGCCTGACCAAATAATTAAAGAAAACACAAAATACTAAGACCAAGGCGTGACAGAACCCCCCCCCCTAAGGTGCGGACACCGGACGCACCTCAAAACCATAGGGAGGGTCCGGGTGGGCGTCTGTCCATGGTGGCGGTTCCGGCTCGGGACGTGGACCCCACTCCATTAAAGTCATAGTTCCTCCCCTTCGCGTCCTGGGATAATCCACCCTCGCCGCCGACCGTGGCCTAATAGTCCTCACCCAGAACCCCACTGAACTGAGGAGCAGCTCGTGACTGAGGGGCATCTCGGGACTGAGGCAGCTCGGGACTGAGGGGCAGCTCGGGACTGAGGGGCAGCTCGGGACTGAGGGGCAGCTCGGGACTGAGGGGCAGCCCGGAATTGAGGGGCAGCCCGGAACTGAGGGGAAGCCCGGAACTGAGGGGTAGCCCGGAACTGAGGGGAAGCCCAGTACTGAGAGAAAGCCCAGCACTGAGAGGAAGCCCAGTACTGAGAGGAAGCCCAGTACTGAGATGAAGCTCAGGCAGGTAGTAGGCTCCGATAGATCCTGGCTGGCTGGCGGAACTGGAAGACTCTGGTTGACTAGCAGATCTGGAAGATTCTGGTTGACTGGCAGATCTGGAAGAGACTGGTTGACTGGCAGATCTGGAAGAGACTGGTTGACTGGCAGATCTGGAAGAGACTGGTTGTCTGGCAGATCTAGAAGATCATGGCTGACTGGCGGATCTAGCTGCTCTATGCAGTCTGACAGCTCTGGCTGCTTCTTACAGACTGACATCTCTGGCTGCTTCATGCAGACTGACAGCTCTGGCTGCTTCATGCAGACTGACAGCTCTGACTGCTCCATGCAGGCTGACAGCTCTGACTGCTCCATGCAGGCTGACAGCTCTGACTGCTCCATGCAGGCTGGCAGCACCTTGCAGACTGACAGCTCCTTGCAGACTAGCAGCTCCTTGCAGACTGACAGCTCTGGCTGCTTCATGCAGACTGACAGATCTGGCTGCTTCATACAGACTGACAGCTCTGACTGCTCCATGCAGGCTGACAGCTCTGACTGCTCCATGCAGGCTGGCAGCACCTTGCAGACTAGCAGCTCCTTGCAGACTGGCAGCTCTGGCTGCTTCATGCAGACTGACAGCTCAGGCTGCTCCGAACAGGCAGGAGGCTCCGGCAGCGCTGTAGAGAAGGAAGGCTCTGATAGCGCTGAACAGGCGGGAGACTCCGACAGCGCAGGAGGGAAGGAAGGCTCTGATAGCGCTGAACAGACAGGAGACTCCAGTAGCGCAGGAGGGAAGGAAGGCTCTGGCTGTGCTGAACAGGCAAGAGACTCCGACAGCGCAGGAGGGAAGGAAGGCTCTGGCTGTGCTGAACAGGCAAGGCGCACAGAAGGACTGGTGCACTGGAGCCTGCCCAAGCTTACCTGGCTCGATGCCCACTCTAGCCCGGCCAATAGGAAGGGCTGGTATGTGCCGCACCGGGCTATGCACCCGCACTGGAAACACCGTGCGCTCCATACCATAACACGGTGTCTGCCCGGTCTCTCTAGCCCACCGGTAAGCACAGGGAGTTTGCGCAGGTCTCCTACCTGGCATAGCCATACTCCCTTTAAGCCCCCCCCCCCAATAATTTGTTTGGGCTGCTTTTCGGGCTTCCTTGCCAACCGTGTTCCCTCGTATCGTTGGCTCCTATCTCCGGCTGCCTCTGCTCTCCTTAGTGCTTCCACCTGTTCCCATGGGAGGCGATCTCTTCCGGCCAATATCTCCTCCCAAGTGTAACAACCTTTACCATCCAACACGTCTTCCCATGTCCATTCTCCGAATACTTCATCCTCCTTTTGCTGCTCCAGCTGTCGCTGCCTGTTTATACCAGCGCCTCTCCGCTTTAACCGGCGTGTCTTTTTTTTTGACTCCATTCGCCTATAGCCCTCTTCGCACTGTTCCAGCGAATCCCAGGCGGGCTCCTGCACTCTCTCTGGATCGGCCGCCCACCTGTCGATTTCTTCCCACGTCGTATACTCCATGCCTCTGCTATCCATAACTTCCTCCTTTCGCTGCTGCCTGTTAACACGCTGCTCGGTCCGAGTGTGGTGGGTGATTCTGTAACGTCGTTCTTCGTTTGTCGAAAGAGAGTCGGACCGAAATGCAGCGTGTTTGTTACTCATGATCTTAAATGAATGAAAACGGAACGATACATGAAATAACTCAATACAAAAACAACAAACGGAACGTGAAACCTAATTACAGCCTATCTGGTGAAACTACACAGAGAAAGGAACAATCACCCACAAAATCCAAAGCGAAACCCAGGCTACCTAAATACGGTTCCCAATCAGAGACAATGAGAATCACCTGACTCTGATTGAGAATCGCCTCAGGCAGCCAAGCCTATACAACACCCCTACTCAGCCGTAATCCCAATAATACAAAAGCCCCAATACGAAATACAACAACATAAACCCATGTCACACCCTGGCCTGACCAAATAATAAAAAAAACACAAAATACTAAGACCAAGGCGTGACACTAACTGGCTAAGTTGCTAGCTATATCCAGACACAAATGAGAGAACACCTCACTCTGACCATATGAGAGAACACCTCAATCTGACCATTTTACTCACCCTAGCAGAGCTGGTTAGGCAGTTTTCATGTTATCCAGAGCATTGGTGACTGTAACTGTGCTGCTGGCAACTATTTAATTCAGATTTTTGTTGACGTTTACTGACCAAATTCAACGGGTGTTGAGTATTCGTAAATTATTCAGTTTTTCTGTGCTCTGGAACACTCAGACGAGAGTGCTTTGAAATCATAGTAGATAGCCAGTGACAATTTACGAAGCACCCGAATGTCCATTGAGAACGCAAAATGACAATAACACTTAACTAAGAATCATGTGAATAATCAAGTCAATAAACGTTGGGCAGTTAGATAGATAGCAGATAGTTAATATTCTAGCAAGTTTGATGTATTAGCAGCCAACTAACATTAGGTAGCTAGCTAACATACCGGTATATACTGCTCTAATGATATGCTATGTGGTTCGTAAGTATAACAAAGCTCACACATTGCCAGCCAACATAACGCATAAGGTAACTTATTTGAAAAGTCATGACTTTATTACATTGCTCAACATTTTCTTAACATCTGTCATAATCAGTTAAAGCAATGAATTTGTATCCGCTCTCGTTGCATATTTTCCACAATTTTTTTTTCAAATCTGAAAAGGATGTAAAGCCACGCACATTTTCTGAAGAATTGAATTATGGGCCCTTAAAGCACGGAAATAGTGTCTGTCCACTGTTTGTATACTTTGTATTTTTGCAAATGTAGAACCACGTCCGGGAACATTTGGCATACTAACTACTATATCCATACTATGCCCAATAAGCATACTATATACTGAATTTAAGTCACAAATAGTTTGGTTAGTGAGGTTAGTATGAGTATTCAAACACAGCTGGTGTCTGTTTTAGATTTGTATCTGTCGCTAATTAAATCTGTCTGATTAAATCAGTGGCCTCTGGGTTTGTAATATAGCTACAGTAAAGGCTACATATTGCCCAGATGCATGTCAGGTGATCATTTGCCAATTAGAAACAGATACGTTCCACTAAGACTCAGGGGAAGGTGACTTTCAGTCTGAAATACTTAGTCCAGTATACTTAGTCCATTTAATCGATAGTGGGATAGAATACAGTAAAAACGGGAGGAATTTTATCTTTACAAGAACCTTCAACTGATGATCTAATGATTCTGGTTGAAGGAGGAACTGACAGGCAGACTACTAACACAACTTCCTCTAGCAATTACTAGGCTAATAAAAACATTTGCTTGTAGAATCTCAATGGAATATGTCTTTAATCAGTATACCCAATTCAATGTCAACATCACAAATGCTGACACTATCAAGACATTATCAAGATTGTGGAGCTATATAATAACAGAGGAACCCCATTTCAAATTGACACGTTAGCATTGCAGTACTGTGGTAGCAGATGTTCTGAACTCCCTAGAACAGTTCTGAGAATCATTACCTTCATTTCTAAGATAAGAATTGAAAATGTTAAGAAAGTACATTTCCAAGATAAGAATTCCACATTTTCAGAATGTAACCTTTATTTAACTAGGCAAGCAGCTGTTTGCTCAAACTGGGTTGGAACTGTGCTCTTGCATCATGAAGACAACTTTCCTAAGATGGTTTGACCTCCTCCTAGCTCTTGGCCTCTTGACTTATGTGATTTAACTGCAATTGGTTTTATCAATTTCAAATTATTTTTGTTGGTGTTGGCACCCCTGTATCTAGCTTTAGTTTCTTTTGCACTCTACCTAAACAAGATATTTGGACAACACTACAAATTTAAACCATTTTGTAAATCCCATCTCCCAAACTGACCACTATTCCAGAACAACCAAACAGTGGTTCTGAGGCCGAGGCCAATATTTTTGGGACAGGCATCATCTATACAGTTATCCCCTTTCCCCTCACTAATCTTTGGCCTGATGTCATGAGCCAGGTGTGACTAAGCTGTCAGATAAAAGGAAACCAGAGGTGGATTCTGCCAACATATGTGGCTTTTTGGTGGCATTACGGAACATTTGACATATTTACAGGTGCTTTGCCTAGAGGCTTGGGATATGTATGAAGACTGGTGATGAGAACAAGGATAGAGCAATGCTAAAGGACATTGTCACGCCCTGGTCGAAGTATTTTGTGTTTATCTTCATTTATTTGGTCAGGCCAGGGTGTGACATGGGTTTTTGTATGTGGTGTGTATGTATTGGGATTGTAGCTTAGTGGGGTGTTCTATTTAAGTCTATGGCTGTCTGAAGTGGTTCTCAATCAGAGGCAAGTGTTTATCGTTGTCTCTGATTGGGAACCATATTTAGGCAGCCATATTCTTTGTGTGTTTCGTGGGTGATTGTCCTTAGTGTCTTTGTTCCTTGTTCTGTGTGTATGTGCACCAGTATTAGGCTGTTTTGGTTTTCATTACGTTTTGTAGGTTTTGTATTTAGATTCGTGTTACGTTTGTTCATTAAACATGGATCGCAATCTACACGCTGCATTTTGGTCCGACTCTCCTTCACCACAAGAGAACCGTTACAGATATTTAGATGTGGCTGTGCAGGTGGATATATAGTCAGTAGGGTGGATTAGAGAGAGAGACAGAGAGAGACAGAGAGAGACAGGGCAAGAGAGAGCGAGAGAGAGAGGAGATGGGTCAGCTTTGTGGCTAGACTGGGCAGACAGACAGACAGACAGATTAAGCAGTTTGTCAGCCTATTGCTATCTGCCAGATGTTCTCAAAGCGAGCTTTGAAGTCGCTGAAAGCGTGTGCATGTGACTGTCCCTGTGGGTGTGTGTAGTCAGTAATTGTATATACTGTATATGTTGAAGATGTGTATCTCATATGTATTGATTTGTTCAAGGTCCCTCTCATGCAATTGGCCAAACATCTGCAATGCAGTAGCAGCCATGGCTTTTCACTGCCTCTTTGTAATTGAATTCCCCCTACTCGGCTGAGCAGTGTCATACACTCGTACACGCACGTACGCGCACACACACACAGCCTCTGGACATTCTTCAGGCAGGGAACCTTAAATCAGCACAGAGACTGGTTCTCCTACTGCCAACATACTCCTTTTCTTTCTCTCTTTCACTCTCTGTCTTTCTCTCTCTCTCTCTGCCTGCTGTTTTCTGTCCATCTCTACCAAGGTCCTGTTGTTCTTTCTGTTTTCACTGTGACACCACAAGCTTTCAACTCTCAGCCCGTTCCCCTAGCCCCATGAGATCTCTCTATCTTCCCCTTTCTCAAAGTCTCTCTCCACTCTATCGACCCGTTTTACCACGCTGCCTGGCTCGCATTGATCTGAATATAAAATGGACTTGATGAGTGTGCTCCTCTGCGTGCCTGTAAGCTGAAAGCCAGGTTCAGTATATAGAGAGAGAAACAGGCCAGGTTGGTCAGCTTAAATGAGCAGACCCAATTTCTGGGAAGGTGATTCACTGGAAATGTATCGGCCAGATATATAAGGTTCTGAGCGGAGGCAAGGAAGGTGCGATGCTATCTTTATTGGATCATGCTGTGCAGTAATAAAGTCCTTATACCGAACCCCCTCACCAGTGCACTCACGTCTCTACTGTAGTTGCCTCTTCTGCAACGTTCTTTTCAGTGCGTTATCGTTGGCTCTGCTTTCAAACAAACAAAAGGCTGTATGCACTGCTTTCTCCCAGATGTCCAGCACACACACACACACACACACACACACACACACACACACACACACACACACACACACACACACACACACACACACACACACACACACACACACACACACACACACACACACACACACACACACACACACAAACTCAACTCCCCCACTCCTTTCCTTTATCAACCAGACCTGGTGTGATGAGCTGTAGCCTTTGGAATTGTTTTATTTCAAATACTTTGAGTGTTTAAGGCTGTCTATACAGCGCCACACAAACTCAATCAAGCACAGTAAATGTAATTGAAAGAAAACAAATACTATCTGAACCTACATCTGCTATCAACTGACAATAAATTGCCAGAATAAAGATATAAATGATCTCTATATATACGTACATTCTAGAGCATTTACATGGATTTGTAAGTTGAAATGTTGGTTAATGTGTACTGTCAGCATACGTGAAATGAAAAACACAATGGCTTGGCTCAACCCCGGTTTAGTTAGGCTAACTCCCCATATATGAAGGACCACTGAGGCAAGGTCTAGCATTTTAATGTCATTAGTTAGGCAAAGGTGATATTCTATAGACCAGAACATTGTGCTGGGGAGATTGCTGTTCTTTTATACATCATTAGTTACATAAACAGGATGGGGGCCAATCTGGAGAGAGTGGGCCACCTGCTCCGTGTGGCCTGGGGAGAGAGGGGATGAGAGATGCCCTTTCTTTCGTGTCAGGAAATTGCCAGTGACCCCCTCAGTCCAAATCAGAGGCTGGAGGGAGGTGAACAGAATAGCAGGGGGGAAATGGTGGAAAGAGGGATGACGGCAGGAAGGGTGGAGGGTAAAAAAAGAAGCACCAAAGCGCAAACAACAAACAAGTCTCCCCCAGTGCTTGCTGGCAATGTTCTGGCTCCCTGAGCGTTTGCCTCTTTGTGACATCCGTGATTGGCATGACCTCTGAGGGGGAAAGGACAGGCTGCACCATAGAATTAGGAATTAGAATACTAGAATGGACATGAACCGTCCTATGATTGGATTAAGGTAAACCATTTTGGTCAACCATGGTTTGCCAGTGCTGTGATTATATATTGTGTAAAATAATGAATTTGAATAATTTATCTGCACGGTATGTTTGTTGGCTGCATAGCCAGCCAGTTATATAGGAATGATTCCATCATTTTTTTAAATTAACTGCCAATATGCCAACATTACATTCAAACAATGCAATCAATCCATCCATACACTGCCTGAAATCAGTTGACGTTAGGACAGACAAGTTGTTAATGCAACAAGTACTGATATTGTATCATTTACAGTAATAGCACTCACAGCTTTCAAAGACAACAAATTGACACATTTATGGTCTGTTTACATACATTGAATGTACAAAACATTTTATACAATGGGTGGGTCTAACCTTGAATGCTGATTGGTTACAAGTTACCACCGGCTAACTCTATGACATTAAAATGCCTATTTACTCTGTTCCATCTGACTGCGCAATCCACTGTTTCATCAGCCCAGACAGGGAAGTTATAAACTTTATCTCCAATATAAAAGCATCTAGACATTATCTCACATTTCTTTTAGACTATCATTTTGTTGTCAACCGCGGAGATTAGAATAATCCTTGCTATATGTCTCCGACATTTGCAACATGTTTCAATATTCAAATTTGATCTCCAACTGTCCCGTAGTAATGAAGGTGTAGGGGTCAGGATGAGAGAGAGAGTCAGCCAGTCGAGAGAGAGTCAGCCAGTCGAAATCAAGAATCAGCTGGCATCATTTTTATGGATGTATACAAAGAAATGTCAATTGAAAAAAAGATAAAAACAAAACAAAGTTTTCAGTCTTTTCAGCTTCAATTTGAAGAGATTGTGTTAGCTGTGATGTTGCCTAGCTCCTCTGAACAACAAGTGCCCTAACGAGAGAGCACATGTTCTATGCCAGGCGAAATCGTGCCTCAGTAGCTCATTGTTATGGATGTATCGAAATAAATGTCACTAGAAAACAGCTTATTAAACAAATGCAGCTACTGTTGTTATTCTTTCTGCACTGTATGACGTGACTGTAAGTTAGCCGTAGTTGGCTAGCTAGCAAGCAATGATAACAATGTTGCCAGCCAGTATGGCAATGCAACATTTAGAACGCATGACTGGGTCGCATCCATAGATAAAGAACAAAACGACTGAACGACTGGGTCGCGTCTCTGGCAACCGAACCAATAGAACGAACGACCAGCCGGCTTGGGTAGCAAACCTAGATTTGTTGCGGACTATATATTGTAGAAGGATGAAATAGTATAAATTAATTAATCAAAATAATGTTTTTAATGAAAATATGTCAATCATTATTTGAATATGTTGGTAACCCGTTTTATAACAGTGAAAAATGCCCTCAAATCCGTTGCCAATGTATCCTCCTTCTCTGGCATTATCACTTAAATGAACACCTGCTCTTTCCATGACATAGACTGACCAAGTGAATCCAGCTGAAAGCTATGATCCCTTATTGATGTCACTTGTTAAATCCACTTCAATCAGTGTAGATGAAGGGGAGGAGACACAAGAATGATTTTTGTGCCTTGAGACAATTCAGACTTGGATTGTGCATGTGTGCCATTCAGAGGGTGAATGGGAAAGACAAAATATTGAAGTCCCTTTGAACAGGGTATGGTAGTAGGTGCCAGGCTCACCGGTTGCTGCTGGGATTTTCATGCTCAACAGTTTCCCTTGTGTATCACCACCTAAAGTATATTTAGTTAACTTGACACAACTGTGGGAAGCATTGGAGTTAACAAGGGCCAGCATCCATGTGGAATGCTTTCGACATCTTGAACAGTCCATGTCCAGAATTGAGGCTGTGCAACTCAATATTAAGAAAGTGTTCTTAATGTTTTATAAACTCCGTGTATATCTTCATTGGGATAGGGGGCAGCATTTTTCACTTTTGGATGAAAAGCATGCCCAGAGGAAACTGTCTGTTACTCTGTCTCAGATGCTAATATTTACATATTATTAGTAGTATTGGATATAAAACACTCTGAAGTTTCTAAAACTGTTTGAATGATGTATGTGAGTATAACAGAACTCATATGGCAGGCAAAAACCTGAGAAAATATCCAACCAGGAAGTGTGAAATCTGAGGTTGGTCGTTTTTCAACTCAGCCCCTATTGAAGATACAGTGGGATATTGGTCATCTTGCACTTCCTAAGGCTTCCACTAGATGTCAAAAGTCTTTAGACCTTGTTTGAGGCTTCTACTGTGAAGGGGGGCTGAATGAGAGGGGAATGAGTCAGAGTTCTGGCAGAGAGCCACGGGCTCATGACGCGAGGTCATGAGAGAGTTAGCTTGCGTTCCATTGCTTTTCTACAGACAAAGGAATTCTCGGGTTGGGACAGTATTGAAGAATTATGATAAAACATCCTAAAGATTGATTCTATACTTTGTTTGATATGTTTCTACGACAAGTAATAACTTTTTGGAATTTTCGTCCAACCTTTCCGCTGGACTTGCAGTTTGTTTACCAAACTCCCTAACAAAAGGAGGTATATGGACATAAATTATTAACTTTCTCGAACAAATCAAACATTTATTGTGGAACTGGGATTCTTGGGAGTGCATTATGATGAAGATCATCAAAGGTAAGTGAATATTTATAATGCTATTTCTGACTAATGTTGACTACACAACATGGGAGATATTTCTTTGCTGGTTTGGTCTCTTAGCGCCGTACTCAGATTATTGCATGGTGTGCTTTTTCCGTAAAGGTTTTTGAAATCTGACAACATCAAAAGAGATATGTCTGCATGTCAATTCAACAACTAACAATAACAGAAAAAAGGCACTGTTCAATTCTACATCAAAAAAATACTTACCTGTACTTCAGGTTTTCTTTTTCACTTATCAGCCATGACAACTATAAGTTCATTCTACAAGGTCCTCTATGATTTCTCTCAGAGTATTGTTGAGCTTGAGAACCAGAGTCAGTAGTCGTTGGACTCTGAGAACGTATGGGTCTAACAGTCTCTTGAGGTTTAGTGTCACTCGTAACAGGTAACACCTCATCTGAGTTCTGTGATGAGATAAAAGCCATCAGCAGCTTTGTCCTGTCCTGTGACTCCTTAAACTGTTTCATCCGATAATTGGCTGTGCCAGATCATGTTGGGACCTACATTCACAGTGTATGTCAGGTGTCCTGTCTTTGACACAAAGGGTGTCAGTTCACTCCGAGGTGAACTGACACCCATTTTCGCTAACCAACTGCTCAGGCAGACCTTTGCAAGAGAACAGGGTGCAAAGGACTTTCAATTTCTTGCTTGATGTTGCATTTCCCTTAAGAATCAGACCCTTTTAAAAAGTGTTGCCTAAAATGACATACCCAAATCTAACTGCCCCTAGCTCAAGACCTGAAGCAAGGATATGCATATTCTTGAAACCATTTGAAAGGAGACCCTCTGACGTTTTTGGAAATTTGAAATGAATGTAGGAGAATATAACACATACATACATCTAATACATTTTCATATAAAAAAAGTAATCTTTGAAATGCAAAAGAAAGGTCACAATGTATTATTGCAGGTTATACGCAATTTCAATTTTGCAGTGTATGTGCAAAGTTTTAGACTGATCCAATGAACCATTGCATTTCTGTTCAAAATGTTGTATCAAGTCTTCCCAAATGTGCCTAATCGGTTTATTGATACATTTTCAAGTTCATAACACGGCACTCTCCTCAAACAATAGAATGTCATTATTTCACTGTAACAGCTACTGTAAATTGGACAGTGAAGTTAGATTAACAAGAATTTAGACATATCTTATATGGGCAGAAAGCTTATCTCCTGGGAAATTCTCTTGATACTTACAAACTCATGCTAATCCCATTAGCCTACGTTAGCACAACCTTCCCGTGGGGGGCACCGGTCCTGTGGCGGTTTTAACAGTGAAGACCTTAGGTCATTTCGAGTGGGCGTTGACCATGATGAGGAGCATCCTTTCCAGGAACGGCCACACGTAGTTAATGTGAACACTTTGCCATGTGTGGAGGGGTGCTGTCTGTGACTGTCACTGTTTCTGTTGACATCCACTGCATGTCTTGGCCAGGTCATCTATTTGATGGTTGATTCCAGGCCACCAGATGTTGCTTCTGGCTAAGCTCTTCATCTTAACCACTCCCAAGTGTCCATCTTGAGAGTGCTTCAAGCACTCTTGAACGTATGTATCGTGGGTGGTACAATGACGTGCAGTAGAGGTCGACCGATTATGATTTTTCAAAGATTATTGGAGGACCCAAAAAAAGCCGATACCGATTAATCTGACAATTTTTTTATATTTTGTATTTGTAATAAGGACAATTACAACAATACTGAATGAACACTTATTTTAAATAATGCAAAAACAAAGTGTTGGAGAATAAAGTAAAAGTGCAATATGTGCTTGCTCAGAACATGAGAACATATGACAGCTGGTGGTTCCTTTTAACAGGAATTATAGGGCAATTTCTCTCGATACGATTTGTATTTCATATACCTTTGACTATTGGATGTTCTAATAGGCACTTTAGTATTGCCAGTGTAACAGTATAGCTACCGTCCCTCTCCTCGCCCCTACCCGGGCTCGAACCAGGAACACATTGACAACAGCCACCCTTGAAGCATCGTTACCCATCGCTCCACAAAAGCTGCGGCCCTTGCGGAGCAAGGGGAACAACCACTTCAAGTCTCAGAGCGAGTGACGTTTGAAACGCTATTAGCGCACACCCGGCTAACTAGCTAGCCATTTCACATTGGTTACACCAGCCTAATCTTGGGAGTTAATAGGCTTGAAATCATAAACAGCTCAATGCTTGAAGCACAGGGACGAGCTGCTGGCAAAACGCACGGAAGTGCTGTTTGAATGAATGCTTACGAGCCTGCTGGTGCCTACCATCGCTCAGTCAGACTGGTCTATCAAATCATAGACTTAATTATAACATAATAACACAGAAATACGAGCCTTAGGTCATTAATATGGTCGAATCCGGAAACTATCATCTCGAAAACAAGACGTTTATTCTTTCAGTGAAATATGGAACCGTCCCGTATTTTATCTAATGGGAGGCATCCATAACTCTAAATATTCCTGTTACATTGCACAACCTTCAATGTTCTGTCATAATTACGTAAAATTATGGCAAATTAGGCGGCCCAAACTGTTGCATATACACAGACTCTGCGTGCAATGAACGCAAGAGAAGTGACATAATTTCACCTGGTTAAAGTTGCCTGCTAACCTGGATTTCTTTTTGCAAAATATGCAGGTTTAAAATATATATTTATGTGTATTGATTTTAAGAAAGGCATTGATGTTTATGGTTAGGTACAGTGGTGCAACGATTGTGCTTTTTTCGCAAATGCGCTTTTGTTAAATCATCCCCGGTTTGGCGAAGTTGGCTGTCTTTGTTATGAAGAAATAGTCTTCACCGAGTTCGCAACGAGCCAGGTTAGCAGGCAATATTAACTAAGTATGCAGGTTTAAAAATATATACTTGTGTATTGATTTTAAGAAAGGCATTGATGTTTATGGTTAGGTACGCATTGGAGCAAGACAGTCCTTTTTCACAAATACGCACCGCATCGATTATATGCAACGCAGGACACGCTAGATAAACTAGTAATATCATCAACCATGTGTAGTTAACGAGGGATTATGATTGATTGTTTATTATAAGATAAGTTTAATGCTCGCTAGCAACTAACCTTGGCTTCTTACTGCATTTGCGTAACAGGCAGACTCCTCGTGGAGTGCAATGTAATCAGGTGGTTAGAGCATTGGACTAGTTAACTGTAAGGTTGCAAGATTGAATCCCTGAGCTGACAAGGTAAAAATCTGTAATTCTGCCCCTGAACAAGTCACCCCCCATTCCAGGGACAGTACAGCCCAATGCCACACATAGAAGCGTTGAAGGCAGGATAGTGGTAGGATAGGTTGTAATAATGTGTTAGTATCTGATCTGAAGTGATCAGCTTCTTCACAGTCTTTTGACCACTTCTGTTCTGCTTTCCAGTTGCAGCGAACAGTGCAGTGGGTGCAACACAGTGGAAAGGCTGTGTAGGAATTTAGTAATTGACAAAACCCAGGAATGTGCGGTGCTGGCTCACATTTGACATCTTTGGTACTTTCTGAACAGCGTCGATCTTGTCCTGACATTTGTGAAGGCCGTGTCTGTCAATTGAATGTCTGCAGTACACGATCGAGTCCTTGAAGGACTCGCATTTGCTTGTTTGTTCTCAAGCCATACTCTGCCAGTCGTGTGAAAACCACATGCACAGTAAATCAAGGATATTTGAACTCAGTGTTAAAAAAGTAGTGTTAAATTGACTCTACTGGGAGTTATCTTAACCCGCAATTACTGTTGATAACTGGAGTTGATTGGGAAGGATAACTTTTAACTCCACTAACAGTAACCAGAGACGTGTGTCACATACACAGATTTCTAAACTAATCAAAAATGTAAGTGGTTGGATTTATAAAACTGTTAATTAAATAGTTATTCCAGTTTACATGGTGTAGGTAGTCTCCATGTATTGTATTTTTCCCACTACTCTGACAGGAATTCTACATGCAGGTTGTGGGTGATGTGAAAGTGCTGGAAATCTTCCTGCAAGTTGGATCTAACATAGATTGGATATCAAATTGCAAATCACTGTAATGCAACATTAAGACATATTCACTAACACCCTTATAATTATGTTACCCTAAAGACAAATGTACTCTGCTGGAGTTGATCGTTAATTCAGAACAACACAAAAAAGTGTAAAATGGCAAGGGTGTTGATTAAAACTACATTGGAAATTATAAAATGTAAATTGGAGGTACATTTAAGCACATTTTTGTATGTTGGATATTTACTCAATTTTGTGTCATTTTAACTCCCAAAATACCAACACCATGACCAGAGTAGTTTTAACATAACATGGGGGTGGGACAATATAAACCCCTGAAACAGTGTTTTATTTGACTCCATAGGAGTCAATTCTTGTGTTCGTCCTAGAGCAAAACAGACCCTACAGACAGAAGTTGGAAGATCTGTAGTACTGACTTCAGACAAGTCCTGTGAAGTTTGTGTGGATCGGAAGAGCAAAAATGGAGAACACCATCGTGTTCGTGACTGTCTCGTTTTTCCATAGAAGTATCATCATATTATGCCGCTACAGATGTTTTCATGAGAAAACTGATTTCCGGGATGTCTCATGGTCTAAGACATTTTAGCTCGGCCACCTTCCACAGAAGATGCGGAAAAGAGACATCAGCGGATGCAGTAGATTGAGATGCATCCAATGCAATGAAATCTCTAGCTTAAACTGATTCCGTTTTGGAAACGTTTGGCTATGACCAGCGGCTTTGGATTTAGGTGAGTCACATCTACAACCTCCCTGAAGATTTTCTCTGCTGGCTTTGTCGGGGCTGTAAGGCTATGCAGCAAGTTTTGTTTTTGCTCCCATGACACTGAGAAGTACCGACACTTTCCTTTAATCTTCTAGCAAAGAAGTACTGCTCAAGTCTCGATATATGTAGCCCAATCCTCTATGGTGCTATCAAAAATGTCCACTTGTCCTAGACATCCAAAAGATTGTAGCTTTGTATGTCTCCCTTTATCAGCTCAAATTAAACAATCCAATCACTTCCTTTTTACTCACATGTAACCTTCATCCTAAGCTAGTGTCATGCAGGTGAAAGAGGACCCAAAAGCGACTTGGCGAAAACAGAGTCTTTAATCCAGTAAAGTGAATACAAACAAAAAAACACAACTTTCACTCGAAATGACGAGGACCAACTGGAGACTCGATCTTGAACAGCAGGTGAACAGCAGGTTGCCTCGGGAAGGCACTCGAACCAGACAGACTCAGACACCTGCTCACCACGCAGCATCTGAGGAAAACACGACACGACAGGGCGATACACAATCACAGCACGGTGAATTCTAAACAAGGAACCGACAGGACAGGAACGGAACACAAAGGAAGAAATAGGGACTCTAATCAGGGGAAAGGATCGGGAACAGGTGTGGGAAGACTAAATGATTGATTAGGGGAATAGGAACAGCTGGGAGCAGGAACGGAACGATAGAGAGAAGAGAGAGCGAGAGAGTGAGAGGGGGAGGGGGAGAGAGAGGGATAGAAAGAGGGAAAGAACCTAATAAGACCAGCAGAGGGAAACGAATAGAATGGGGAGCACAGGGACAAGACATGATAATAAATGACAAACATGACAGTACCCCCCCACTCACCGAGCGCCTCCTGGCGCACTCGAGGAGGAATCCTGGCGGCAACGGAGGAAATCATCAATGAGTGAACGGTCCAGCACGTCCCGAGACGGAACCCAACTCCTCTCCTCAGGACCGTAACCCTCCCAATCCACTAAGTATTGGTGACCCCGTCCCCGAGAACGCATGTCCATGATCTTATGTACCTTGTAAATAGGTGCGCTCGACAAGGACGGGAGGGGGGAGGGAAGACGAACGGGGGTGCGAAGAAAGGGCTTAACACAGGAGACATGGAAGACAGGATGGACGCGACGAAGATGTCGCGGAAGAAGCAGTCGCACAGCGACAGGATTGACGACCTGGGAAACACGGAACGGACCAATGAACCGCGGAGTCAACTTACGAGAAGCTGTCGTAAGAGGAAGGTTGCGAGTGGAAAGCCACACTCTCTGGCCGCAACAATACCTTGGACTCTTAATCCTGCGTTTATTGGCGGCTCTCACAGTCTGTGCCCTGTAACGGCAAAGTGCAGACCTCACCCTCCTCCAGGTGCGCTCACAACGTTGGACAAACGCTTGAGCGGAGGGAACGCTGGACTCGGCAAGCTGGGATGAGAACAGAGGAGGCTGGTAACCCAGACTACTCTGAAACGGAGATAACCCGGTAGCAGACGAAGGAAGCGAATTGTGAGCGTATTCTGCCCAGGGGAGCTGTTCTGCCCAAGACGCAGGGTTTCTGAAAGAAAGGCTGCGTAGTATGCGACCAATCGTCTGATTGGCCCTCTCTGCTTGACCGTTAGACTGGGGATGAAACCCGGAAGAGAGACTGACGGACGCACCAATCAAACGACAGAACTCCCTCCAAAACTGTGACGTGAATTGCGGGCCTCTGTCTGAAACGGCGTCTAACGGGAGGCCATGAATTCTGAATACATTCTCGATAATGATTTGTGCCGTCTCCTTAGCGGAAGGAAGTTTAGCGAGGGAATGAAATGTGCCGCCTTAGAGAACCTATCGACAACCGTAAGAATCACAGTCTTCCCCGCAGACAAAGGCAGACCGGTAATGAAGTCTAGGGCGATGTGAGACCATGGTCGAGAAGGAATGGGGAGCGGTCTGAGACGACCGGCAGGAGGAGAGTTACCCGACTTAGTCTGCGCGCAGTCCGAACAAGCAGCCACGAAACGGCGCGTGTCACGCTCCTGAGTCGGCCACCAAAAGCGCTGGCGAATAGACGCAAGAGTGCCTCGAACACCGGGATGACCAGCTAACTTGGCAGAGTGAGCCCACTGAAGAACAGCCAGACGAGTGGAAACAGGAACGAAAAGGAGGTTACTAGGACAAGCGCGCGGCGGCGCAGTGTGCGTGAGTGCTTGCTTAACCTGTCTCTCAATTCCCCAGACTGTTAACCCGACAACACGCCCATAAGGAAGAATCCCCTCGGGATCAGTAGAAGCCACAGAAGAACTAAACAGACGGGATAAGGCATCAGGCTTGGTGTTCTTGCTACCCGGACGGTAAGAAATCACAAACTCGAAACGAGCGAAAAACAACGCCCAACGAGCTTGACGGGCATTAAGTCGTTTGGCAGAACGGATGTACTCAAGGTTCTTATGGTCTGTCCAAACGACAAAAGGAACGGTCGCCCCCTCCAACCACTGTCGCCATTCGCCTAGGGCTAAGCGGATGGCGAGCAGTTCACGGTTACCCACATCATAGTTGCGCTCAGATGGCGACAGGCGATGAGAAAAATAAGCGCAAGGATGAACCTTATCGTCAGACTGGAAGCGCTGGGATAGAATGGCTCCCACGCCTACCTCTGAAGCGTCAACCTCGACAATGAATTGTCTAGTGACGTCAGGAGTAACGAGGATAGGAGCGGACGTAAAACGTTCTTTTAGAAGATCAAAAGCTCCCTGGGCGGAACCGGACCACTTAAAACACGTCTTGACAGAAGTAAGAGCTGTGAGAGGGGCAGCAACTTGACCGAAATTACGAATGAAACGCCGATAGAAATTAGCGAAACCTAAAAAGCGCTGCAACTCGACACGTGACCTTGGAACGGGCCAATCACTGACAGCTTGGACCTTAGCGGAATCCATCTGAATGCCTTCAGCGGAAATAACGGAACCGAGAAAAGTAACGGAGGAGACATGAAAAGAGCACTTCTCAGCCTTTACGTAGAGACAATTCTCTAAAAGGCGCTGTAGAACACGTCGAACGTGCTGAACATGAATCTCGAGTGACGGAGAAAAAATCAGGATATCGTCAAGATAGACAAAAACAAAGATGTTCAGCATGTCTCTCAGAACATCATTAACTAATGCCTGAAAAACAGCTGGCGCATTGGCGAGACCGAACGGCAGAACCCGGTACTCAAAATGCCCTAACGGAGTGTTAAACGCCGTTTTCCACTCGTCCCCCTCTCTGATGCGCACGAGATGGTAAGCGTTACGAAGGTCCAACTTAGTAAAGCACCTGGCTCCCTGCAGAATCTCGAAGGCTGATGACATAAGGGGAAGCGGATAACGATTCTTAACCGTTATGTCATTCAGCCCTCGATAATCCACGCAGGGGCGCAGAGTACCGTCCTTCTTCTTAACAAAAAGAACCCCGCCCCGGCCGGAGAGGAAGAAGGCACTATGGTACCGGCGTCAAGAGACACAGACAAATAATCCTCGAGAGCCTTACGTTCGGGAGCCGACAGAGAGTATAGTCTACCCCGAGGATGAGTGGTCCCCGGAAGGAGATCAATACTACAATCATACGACCGGTGAGGAGGAAGGGAGTTGGCTCGGGACCGACTGAAGACCGTGCGCAGATCATGATATTCCTCCGGCACTCCTGTCAAATCGCCAGGTTCCTCCTGAGAAGTAGGGACAGAAGAAACGGGAGGGATGGCAGACATTAAACACTTCACATGACAAGAAACGTTCCAGGATAGGATAGAATTACTAGACCAATTAATAGAAGGATTATGACATACTAGCCAGGGATGACCCAAAACAACAGGTGTAAACGGTGAACGGAAAATCAAAAAAGAAATAGTCTCACTGTGGTTACCAGATACTGTGAGGGTTAAAGGTAGTGTCTCAAATCTGATACTGGGAAGATGACTACCATCTAAGGCGAACATGGGCGTAGGCTTCTCTAACTCTCTGAAAGGAATGTCATGTTTCCGAACCCATGCTTCGTCCATGAAACAACCCTCAGCCCCAGAGTCTATCAAGGCACTACATGTAGCACCCGAACCGGTCCAGCGTAGATGGACCGACAGAGTAGTACAGGATTTTGATGGAGAGACTTGAGTAGTTGCGCTCACCTGTAGCCCTCCGCTTACAGATGAGCTCTGGCTTTTACTGGACATGAATTAACAAAATGTCCAGCAACTCCGCAATAGAGGCACAGGCGGTTGGTGATCCTCCGTTCCCTCTCCTTAGTCGAGATGCGAATCCCTCCCAGCTGCATGGGCTCAGTCTCTGAGCCAGAGGAGGGAGATGGTTGCGATGCGGAGCAGGGAAACACCGTTGATGCGAGCTCTCTTCCACGAGCCCGGTGACGAAGATCTACCCGTCGTTCTATGCGGATGGCGAGAGCAATCAAAGAGTCCACATCTGAAGGAACCTCCCGGGAGAGAATCTCATCCTTAACCACTGCGTGGAGTCCCTCCAGAAAACGAGTGAGCAGCGCCGGCTCGTTCCACTCACTAGAGGCAGCAAGAGTGCGAAACTCAATAGAATAATCCGTTATGGACCGTTCACCTTGGCATAAGGAAGCCAGGGCCCTAGAAGCCTCCCTACCAAAAACTGAACGGTCAAAAACCCGAATCATCTCCTCTTTAAAGTTCTGGAACTTGTTAGAGCAATCAGCCCTTGCCTCCCAGATAGCTGTGCCCCATTCTCGAGCCCGGCCAGTAAGGAGTGAAATGACGTAAGCAACCCGAGCTCTCTCTCTAGAGTATGTGTTGGGTTGGAGAGAGAACACAATCTCACACTGCGTGAGAAAGGAGCGGCACTCAGTGGGCTGCCCGGAGTAGCAAGGTGGGTTATTAACCCTAGGTTCTGGAGGCTCGGCAGGCCAGGAAGTAACAGGTGGCACGAGACGTAGACTCTGGAACTGTCCAGAGAGGTCGGAAACCTGAGCGGCCAGGTTCTCCACGGCATGGCGAGCAGCAGACAATTCCTGCTCGTGTCTGCCGAGCATGGCTCCTTGGATCTCGACGGCAGTGTAACGAGCGTCTGAAGTCGCTGGGTCCATTCCTTGGTCGGTTCCTTCTGTCATGCAGGTGAAAGAGGACCCAAAAGCGACTTGTCTTTAATCCAGTAAAGTGAATACAAACAAAAAAACACAACTTTCACTCGAAATGACGAGGACCAACTGGAGACTCGATCTTGAACAGCAGGTGAACAGCAGGTTGCCTCGGGAAGGCACTCGAACCAGACAGACTCAGACACCTGCTCACCACGCAGCATCTGAGGAAAACACGACACGACAGGGCGATACACAATCACAGCACGGTGAATTCTAAACAAGGAACCGACAGGACAGGAACGGAACACAAAGGAAGAAATAGGGACTCTAATCAGGGGAAAGGATCGGGAACAGGTGTGGGAAGACTAAATGATTGATTAGGGGAATAGGAACAGCTGGGAGCAGGAACGGAACGATAGAGAGAAGAGAGAGCGAGAGAGTGAGAGAGGGAGGGGGAGAGAGAGGGATAGAAAGAGGGAAAGAACCTAATAAGACCAGCAGAGGGAAACGAATAGAATGGGGAGCACAGGGACAAGACATGATAATAAATGACAAACATGACAGCTAGCTTGTCACTGCATTAGCAGCAGGTCCATTTTGGGGTAGCCCAAGATGTACTCTTAAGGAGCCTACCGTTACAGTTTTCCTCAATTATTTACACGTTTGCTGAATCTTTGGGCCATTTTCTCAACTCAAAATGCAAACCTCTACACATCTCCAACAAAATCAAACACTGCATTCAAAACATTTTTCCAATATGTATTTTTTTTTTGCATCAAAATAACACGTGAATATATCTGTCTAAAACACATTGTGCTCAACACAAAACACTGAATATCCCCTCAGTAGGTTTATGCCTTTTCAGTGTTACACTAGCCAGTTCTAAAATATTGTTATAGTAATGTATACCTACTGAAATATAAACTCAGCAAATAAGATTCCTCTCACTGTCAAATGCATTTCTTTTCAGCAAACTTAATGTGGAAATATTTGTATGAACATGAGATTCAGACATGTGACAGACAAATGAATCATGTGTCCCTGAAGGGGGGTGTCAAAATCAAAAGTGACAGTATCTGGTGTGGCCCTCAGCTGCATTAAGTACTGCAGTGCAGCGACTCCAGATTTGCCAGTTCTTGCTGTGAGCTATTTGTCCTGTAGCACTGTCTTAGGCATCTCACAGAACGGACATTGCAAATGTTTTGCCCTGGCCACATTTGCAGTCCTCATGTCTCCTTGCAGCATGCCTAAGGCACATTCACGTAGCTGAGCAGGGACCTTGGGCAGCTTCATTGTGTTTCAGAATCCGTAGAAACTCCTCTTTAGTATCTTAAGTTTATATCTGTGACCTTAATTGCCTACCATCTGTAAGCTGTTAGTGTCTTAATGACCATTCCACAGGTGCATGGTCATTAATTGTTTATGGTTCATTGAACAAGCATGGGAAACAGTGTTTAAGCCATTTACAATGAAATCTTACAACATTTCTGCTGAGTTTAAATAAATAAACACATGCAATACTGTAATAAAACCACTCATTTATTTCCAAAATGCATTATTTTTTAACTCTTGTTTGGTATGTAACACTTTCGATACCCAAAATGAGAATACAGTCACTAAGAGGGTTTTCTTTACAAAATGAAAACATTAGTGGCTCATTCTTTCAAAGCGCTAAACAAACAAAGACAAAACACATGCATAGTGTAAGAAAGACATTAGGCTACATCCTGCCTCCTATTTTGGTCTGACCACAGCAACTTCATCTACATAACAAGCCATGTTCTCCTGAAGTGATGGATCCAACTGCCGAAAGCCCCCACATCAACTTCACTACATGCATCCTCCATTGCCAGGAGAAGAGGCATGTGTGCGAGAGGATAGCGGTCATACACCTTCCATCGCCATGCGAAAAAAACTATACAATTGGGTTTAGGAATGGGGAATATGGTGGGAGGTATAGAACAGTAAGTTGTGGGTGGTCGATGAACCAGTTACGGACCATAGCAGCCCGGTGGAAAATCATGTAGTCCCAGATGACAACAAACCGGTGCTGCTCTGGTCCACCCCTCTGCTTGGCTGGAATGAGGATTCCATGTAGTGTCCAGGAATGTGATGAAGGGCAGTGTTGTAGGGACCAAGGTTGGCATGGTGATTGAGGATGCCTTGCTGTCTAACAGCTACGCACATGGTGATATTCCCTCCAGGATGTCCAGGTACATTCACAATGGCCAATAATGTTTGGTTCCTGACCCCTTCTTTTGGCTAGGTTGAAGCCAGCCTCAATGTAAATATAAACATGCTGAATTGCAGCGGCATCCAGCTCCAAGACTCTGAAACAGACAAGACAATGTGACAGACCTAGAGCAGTCAATATGGCGAGGCACAAAACAATGGACTACTGTACTGTAATGTGTCTATACAGTGCTGATGACAGTAAATTCACAGTATAGTACTTACACATATTCATAGCGCTGTTCCTTAACCCTCAGTTTCACTAAAATGGCACCCTGTAGACCTGTTTCATCCGGAGTCGGTTGCACTGTAGTGCACGGTCCAATGTAGACAAGCCCACCTGGTGAATGTTACTGAATATTTTGTTGTCTGCGATTATGTGGTTCTGGATTTCTTGTTGTCTAATGGTATAGTTTGCCACGAAAATGTTCACAGTAGCGGTCTCCTGTTCTGGTGTGACAGCCGGATTCTTCCACGGCCTGGCAGTCTCTCAGTTCTGCAGAAGATCCACAAATGATATGATTGGTTACAATATGCTAAAATCATCTATTCTTTCAATTTGAAATGACATCACTGAAACATTGGCCAACAATTACTGAGTAACAAAGGCCTATTGATATGTCAGACTGCGGTATACATACATAAAGAGCATAGTGTTGATGGTAAGTAACTTATCGGTTCTCATTTCTGAATGTACGGATGGTAGATGTAGTGTAGCAGCTCAGGTTTGGCTGAACTCTGTCCAGCCTTCCTCATACGCAATCCATGGCCGAGCACATGGTCAACCAATGTGGCCCTGATCTCATCTGAGACAGCCTCCTTTCCACTCCTTTACCTCTTGCATTACCATTGACTTCAATTTTCCTCCAAAAAAGGAGAGCTCATCTGTGGCCTTTAGTGCTAAAGCTCTGATTTGTAAGTGAACAATTCAGCAACTACACCTGTGAGTTGTGGGTGTTGCCAATTGTGACTGGCATTGCTTTCCAAAGGGACGAAAGAGATTTTAATTTTGAATGTGGCGCCCAATGTAGAGAACTGTGTGTAGTGTTTTACAAAAAGTGTGATATAGAATTGAAAACTGAGTGTAAAGAAGGAATTGCGCTTGTAATTTTGCAGACTTGGTTTAGGGATTTAGTACATCAGTTTCAGGTTTCAGTGATTGCGTTTCAAGTTTATTGTGTAAACAATTGGGAAAAACTGTAAGGTCCAAGGACCTTATGATATCTTCAGATGTAGACTGACTCTGGCAGCCAAAACAGCTAAATACTCCATCTGAACATGAATCAATTCTAAATTGCAATATGGTTCTAGAAACATAAAAGACCTTTACCTTCATATCACATGAAACAATATTTCAGTGACAACACGTTCCTGGCAGCCTTCTTCCATTACACGCAGGTCTTCAGAGCATGCTAGATAGCTAATTAGCACAGTTGGTGCCTTTGTCTTCCATCTGTCTGTCACGCCCGTTGTATGAGTGAGACCAAGGAGCAGCGTGGTATGCATACATTCTCTTCTAATGAATGAAACACTTAACAAAAACCAACAACCGAAAGGCTATACAAGTTAGTGCAGACAGGCAACTAACCATAGTCAAGATCCCACAACTAACAACAGGGGGAAAATGGCTATCTAAATATGATCCCCAATCAGAGACAATGGTAAACAGCTGTCTCTGATTGGGAACCATATCAGGCCAACACAGAAAAACCCTAGATGACAAAAACCCTAGACATACAAAAACTAGAGTCCCCACCCTAGTCACACCCTGACCTAACCAAAAATGATGGAAAAACAGAGATATCTAAGGTCAGGGCGTGACACTCTTCCGTAAACGCGCTGTAACATGGAGATATGACCATGTGAGAACACTAAACCCACATTGTGTATCAATGTAACATTTTTGTAAAAAGAAAAGTGAAATATTAGTCTTTACTTGAGTCATTGAGTCTTGAGACTACTATTCAGCTAATGTTGTCCTTTGGGATGTGAAATTGTTCGATACAATGAGACTCATGGGTCATGAAAGGGGTTTAGACCAAAGCCATAACCATTAAGGTTTTCTACTGTTATGAAACTAAACAGTAAACAGCCTTAAACATAAGTAATATAGGTTGTTCCTGTGCCCTCAGGGGACTCCCATCTAACCATCCCCTTTTTTAAATGAAAGCTGCATGAGTTTTTGTGTGCTGGTATCACCTACGTATGTACTGTAATCTCTTTAGACGGAGGCAACGTGCGTCATCAGACGGAATACCTTTCATATACTTCACTGACTCTGATGTGTCAGAGAAGAGGATAAAGTTCTGAGAGTATAGTACAGGTTATTCCTGCTATAAAAAGTATTTCACTGCAGGAAACCTTGTATCCTGTTTGGTTTGTTGTCCTAGTTCCCTCTATGTTGTTGTTCTGCTCTCTGTTCCTTGGTCGATCAATACTCAGCGACCTTCACTATCAGTCAGCTTGCCAAGCAATGCACTCTGGGGGAACGTTACTTTGAAGGACACTATTACCATGGCGCCCACAGGATCTCATCCCTTAACCTCCTCCAACACATCCTCACACAACACTTACACACTCCCAGAAAAAAAACAGAAATCGAGACTGAAGGATGCAACAGAGAGCATAAGGTCAATTTCTCACCTTAGAAAGTACAATGTCCTAAATTGTCCTTCCCATCCTGCCATCATGACATCACTCTGCCTCAATCATTAGCACAGTGACATACTGTAGAGTAACTTTAGAGCAGGAGCTGGGCCTTTCGCTAAAGGGGAAAACAAATAGGAAGCAAGAGTGGAAATCTGTGTTATCCATGACCTAGTAGTGGTGTATTGATCTGATGGGAAGGACTCTCCTCAGATTTCCCAGATGTTGCCTGGGTTCCTCTAAGATTGACAGGCAGCTGTCTCATGAAAACATCTGCCCTTGAATGCCCAACTTTCTTTCAAAGAGTCGTGACATCTCCATAATTCATTACAAAGATAGAAAAAAACTGCAGAACTGCCATCATTCTTGGCAGTTTGAGATGCTGAATACCAAACAAGCCAAGTATTAAATTAAAAGGTATATTTTGATTAAAACAGTAGAGGCTCTCAAGTGTGCTTCATGGATGTTGGCTACTTAAGCAATAGAATAGTGCTGCAATGGAGAGCAGCTGTTTTACGGGCTCCTGACCACTATATTGTGTTTTCTTGCACCGTTCTTAACTATTTTTGTAGATAATGTTTACGCCATCGTTTCAGATGATGGAAAATAGCTTCTGGACATCTGAACAGCATTCACTAACATCGATTTGGATGAAGATACCCATAGACTTCTAGACATTATGCTAATGGTAGTTAGCATTGGCTCGTGAAACTTCCTCTAACTTCCTTCATACTGGACACAAAAACATAAACATGGTATCCATGAGTTCAACCGACTCTGGGGAAGTAGATAAAGGGCATCATTGCCAAAAGCCCAAAGTATCCTTTTAACAACAGCTGGTGCTCAATCTCTAAAATGAAGGATGTCTCGAAGTTCTGCTCGCCTGTGTTAGAATACCGAATGACAAGCTGTAGACCATACTATTTACCATACTTTTACCAAGAAAGTTTTCATTTATATTTTTGTAGCTGTCAATTCACCACCACAAACTGATGCTGCCACTAAGACCACACTCAATGAGCTGTACGGGGCCATAAGCAAACAAGAAAATGCTCATCCAGAAGCCACGCTCCTAATGGCTGGTGACTTTAATGCAGGAAAACTGAAATCCATCTTACCTCATTTCTACCAGCATGTCATGTGTTACTCCACACACAGAAATGCATACAAAGCTCTCCCTTGGAGAATCTGATTGTAACTTTATCCTCCTGATTCCTGCTTACAAGAAAAAATTCAAACAGGAAGTACCAGTGAAGCCCTAAATGCCGAAGTGGTCTGATGAAGCGGATGCTAAGCTACAGGACTGTTTTGGTAGCACAGACTGTCCTGTCCTTCTAATGGCATTGAGGAGTTTATCACATCAGTTACCGGCTTCATTAATAAGTGCATTGACGATGGCGTCCCCACAGTGACACTTACGATCTGCCTATTGAAGTGAGCCTACAAGACTAGCTAAATGTCTTCTATGAGTGCTTTGAGGCAAGCAACACTGAACCATGCATGAGAGCACCATCTGTTTATGACAACTGTGTGATCACGCTCAGAGCCAGACGGATTACCAGGATGTGTACTGAGAGCATGCGCTGACCAGCTGGTGTGTCTTCACTGACATTTTCAACCACTCCTCGACCCAAACTGTAATATCTGTATTACCAGTCAAAGGTTTGGACACACCTACTCATTCCAGGGTTTTTCTTTAGTTTTATTATGTTCTACATTGTAGAATAATATTGAATAGATCAAAACTATGAAATAACAAACATTGAATCATGTTGTAACCAAAAAAGTGTTAAACAAATCAAAATAGTTTTTCTTTTGAGATTCTTCAAAGTAGCCACACTTTGCCTTGATGACAGCTTTGCAAACTCTTATCATTCTCTCAACCAGCTTCACTTGGAATACATTTACAACAGTCTGGAAGGAGTTCCCACATACGCTGAGCACTTGTTGGCTGCTTTTCATTCACTCTGTAGTCCAAATCATCCCAAACCATCTCAATTGGGTTGTGGTTGGGTGATTGTGGAGGCCAGGTCATCTGATGTAGCACACCATCACTCTCAGTCTTGGTCAAATTGTATAAATAAAGAAAAACCCTTGAATGAGTAGGCGTGTCCAAACTTTTGACTGGTACTGTACATGTTTCAAGCAGACCACCATAGTCCCTGTGCGCCAATGTAGCCTGTCTAAATGACTAACGCTCCATAGCACTCACATATGTATTCATGAAATCCTTTGAAAGGCTGGTTATGGCTCAAATCAACACCATCATCCCAGACACCCTGGACCCACTCCAATTTGCATACCGCCTCAACAGATCCACAGATGACGCAATCTCTATTGCGCTCCACACTGCCCTTTCCATCCTGGACAAGAGGAACCCATACTTAAGAATACTGTTTATTATCTGTCACTTTATTCCTAGTTTATTCCTAGTTAAGGCTCCCGAGTAGCCCAGCGGTCTAAGGCACTGCATCTCAGTGCAAGACGTGTCATTACAGTACCTGGTTTGACTCCAGGCTGTATCACATCTGGCCGTGATTGGGCGGCGCACAATTGGCCCGGTAGGCCGTCATTGTAAATAAGAATTGGTTCTTAACTGACCTGCCGAGTTAAATAAAGTTTACATATCTACCTCAATTACCTTGTAGCCCTCCACATTGACTCTGTACTGGTACCCCGTGTATGTAGCCAAGTTATCGTTACTCATGTGAATTTATTAGTACTGTTATTATTACGTGTTTTACTTTCTATTATTTCTCTATTTTTATTTATCTCATTATTGTTGGGAAGAGTCCTTAACCATTTCACTGTTAGTCTAGACCAGGGGTTATTAAACCTTTTCAGCCTGGGACCCAAATTAGAAATGCAGTGTTTGTCTGGGACCCAAATTTACGAAAACATGTGACTATACGTAAATATCGGTACATTTCATTGCCTTTACTGTATGCCCATGAACAAATGCAACATAGACAAATAACAGTTAAATGAACTACCCATATAAATAGCTACTCATGTTTATTTGTCCCCACTAAAAACACTCTTACGTATGTGTCTAGGTTGAAACTGTTGCTGTTAAAATACAATACATCATTTTAATTCTTAACTGATTGATCACATCACAGACTTAGAGTGGCTTGCAAAAGTACCTGGAATTTAAATGGATTTTTATTTGGATTTCATGGAATGGACATACACAAAATAGTCCAAATTGGTCAAATGAAAAAAATAACTTTTTTCAAAATATTCTAAAAATAAAATATGGAAAAGAGGTGTGTGCAATCTAAGTGTCACATGATCTGTCACATGATCTCAGTATATATACACCTGTTCCGAAAGGCCCCAGAGTCTGCAACACCACGAATCAAAAGGGACCACCAAGCAAGCGGTACTATGAAGACCAAGCAGCTCTCCAAACAGGTCAGGAAGTTGTAGAGAAACACAGATCAGGGTTGGGTTATAAAATAATATACAAAACTTTGAACATCCCACGAAGCACCATTAAATCCATTATAAAAATGGAACAAATAGGGCACCACAACCAACCTGCCAAGAGAGGGCCGCCCACCAAAACTCACGGACCAGGCAAGGAGGGCATGAATCAGCCCACCAAAAATCATGGACCAGGCAAGGAGGGCATGAATCAGCCCACCAAAACTCACGGACCAGGCAAGGAGGGCATGAATTAGCCCACCAAAACTCACGGACCAGGCAAGGAGGGCATTAATCAGAGAGGCACCAAAGAGACCAAAGATAACCCTGAAGGAGCTGCAAAACTCCATAGCTGTGAATGGAGTACCTGTCCATAGGACCACTTCAAGCCCTACACTCCACAGAGCTGGGCTTTACGACAGAGAGGCCAGAAAAAAATAAGCAAACATGTTTGGTGTTCGCCAAAAGGCATGTTGGATACTCCCCAAACATATGGTGTTGAGTGATTATGTAATGTTGAGTTGCCTCTCTTGTCGTGATGTGTGTTTTGTCCTATATTTTTTTTTTTTAATCCCAGCCCCTGTCCCAGCAGGAGGCCTTTTGCCTTTTGGTAGTCCGTCATTGTAAATAAGAATTTAGTCATACTGTAGAAATGATTGTTGAAAACAAGTCTAGGTTGGAAATGTTGTTGTGAAAATGCAATACATTTCTTCTGAACTGGAATAAACTGATTGATCACACAACACAGATGTAGACCATAAAACACACACACACACACACACACACACACACACACACACACACACACACACACACACACACACACACACACACACACACACACACACACACACACACACACACACACACACACACACACACACACACACACACACACACACACACACACACACACACACACACACACATACAGTCCTTATGATAGGTGTGTGACTGGTTCAAGTTTTCAACAAGCAGGTCTATTCTGGTCTCAGTTTCTGACAGTGCAACCCTGAGGTCATGCTCAGCATTGAGTCTGTTTCTGTACTTGTTACTTAACCAGAATTTCAGCTTATAAATCCATGTAAATGCACTGGAGTTACATATCTCTGGAGCTAATTTATATCTTTAGTCCGGCAATTCATTGTCAGTTGATAGTTGACCTAGGTTAAGATAGTATTTGTTTTCTTTCAATTACTTTCACTGCGCTTGATTGTGATTGTGTGGCTCTATATAACCAATGAGTTTGTCCCAAAAGTGCAAAACCCACCCATATCGCACTTCAGGCAGCCTTAAACACTCAAAGTATTTGAAACAAAACAACTCCAAAGGCTATAGCTCATCACATCAGTTCTGGTTGATAAAGGAAAGGAGTGAAGGAGTTGAGTTGAGGGAGGCAGTAGTGACGCAAACAATGGTGGTAATTAGACATTAGGGTCCGAGGTCAAATAATCTGTTCCTGTATTTTCCACGAGTTTTCGAGGGGTCACAAATACAGTCAAGTCAAATTCTGCTGTTGTTCTATGGGAGAAGGAGTAAAACAGGGTCGATTCAGAAAGGGCTGTCATTAACACTGAAGAAAGCTTATAATGACAGCCAGCATACATATCCATGTCCTTTTAAAAGCAATGCTTTGGTGGTGCTCCAACATCATGGTGACCGTCTGTCCCCTGGGCCTTGCCTGAGAGTCCTTTCCGATTGGCTCTGGTTGCGTTATACTTGGATTCCCTGGCGTAAAAAAAAATTATGGTCCTTCTGTAGCTCAGTTGGTAGAGCATGGCGCTTGTAACGCCAGGGTAGTGGGTTCGATCCCCGGGACCACCCATACGTAGAATGTATGCACACATGACTGTAAGTTGCTTTGGATAAAAGCGTCTGCTAAATGGCATATATTATTATTATTATATTAAAAAGAGATTTTAATAGTGGTTGAAGAGCACTTCCCTTTTGTGGCAGCTATAGAGGCACTCTTACTGGAGATGTTCCCCTCACTGTAACAAAACACCCAGTGAAATAAGCCCCAGTTCCTCTGGATGGCATACACTCTGCATGCAGAGACTCTCAACCAGACGTCCACATAATCAAATGTGATCCGTCACATGCTTTCTAAACAACAGGTCTAGACCAGCCTTTGGGTCGAGGTGGGTCACAGACCTGTTAATGGTGGTTCGCGACGTGTCAGGGTACATTTAGAATTATTGCATTCATTACTGCAACTGCACTCTCTGTTCAGTGCGCTCTCTGCTTAGCAGCGGTGACTCTGCTCAGTTTGGCAGCTGCGAGAGTGGGTGGAAGATGCCCGTGTGTTTCATGGTTTAACGGAACTTTTTACTATGCGACCCACACGCTGCAATGCTGTTGTTCCGCAGCAGATGATGTGCTGTCAGCCACTGGCTTGTAATTCCCACTCGCCATCACTCACTGCTGTCATCAAATGGACTGAAGAAAGTGACAAGTTCTGACTGAGCTCAATTGTCATGAAACCAAATACAGCGATGAGTTTCTCTCTCTTGGTTTAATACAAACTTTGAGAAATAATGAGGAGTGCCCACAGTGTGTTTTGTGCAGGGAAGTGCCTTGTAATTAGTCTCTCAAAACGAACAAATTAACTGACCAAACATCCACAGCATGACGGTAAACCCATGGAGCTCTTTCAGAACAGGGCAGAATGCTTCAGGAAACAGTGCTTCGACAGCGGAAAGTAAGTCAGCTAGCAAGGCATTTTTGTGTTTTATAACAGGAAATAAGGGAGTACCATCTCTCATAGTAGTCGATGATATTTCTCTTTCAAACAATCCCCTTGTACACAGCCAATAGCTAGCTCGCTAACATTAGCCATTGAAGGACCATTGAGGCATGGTCTAGCATTTTAATAGGACTGTCATCAGTTAGGCAAAGTTGATATTCTCACTACACCGTAGGCTCTGTGTACACCAGGCTTGGTGTTATTAATCATTTTGAGGAGTCAAGTTCCCGAACACTGCAGACCTTCCAGTATTAATCAGAGCAGGACAGATTATCAGCATCCCTCATTCATCTTCTCTCAGTGATGTACCAGGAGCTAAGCAAACACTGGGCTTTGTATTAACTTTACATACAGTGTATTACAGCACATCCACTGTCACTTCTACAGTAATGAAACCTGCAAAGGAGCCTAATAGGAAAACACTGATATGGCTGCTCCTGCTGCAGCAGTGCAGGGTGTGGTCTTACTGTGCATTTCTGGGGAATTTGTTGGGAGTTTTATTTGATTTAGGTTTTTTCAGTTCTTATAGTACCTTTTTGAGTCTTACATGTTGCTTACTACTTAGTCGTAGATCGGCATAACAAATATATGTCTTATCGTTTTGATTTGAATATGAACTTATGAAATGTGTTCCTTGTTATTTTTTAACTAACATTATCTCTTTCTTTTTTCTCTCTTTCTCCATCTCCCTTTTCTGTAATTTCGATATTTTCTCTGCAGCGTCACCCACCATTCCTCAAATGCGCTCAGAGCATTTCAAGCAATGTCACGTGAAGGACCTGGCCTACTGCTTGAATGATGGAGAATGCTTTGTCATCGAGACGCTGAGTGGCCCACACAAACATTGCAGGTAAGACGACTGTGTATGTGTGTGTGAAAGAGGCTTAAAGATGCACTCTCAAACTTTTGTATAAATTCAGCAAGTAGTTATGAAAATGGTGCTCACGAACAAAAAATGGTCCCTGTTTGTTGTGTACTATTTCAGCCAATCGTGTACTATGTCATCCATTTCGTGTGATATGATCTTGCAATTTGTATGATATCGTACGTATTTTGCAATTCATGTGCAATATGAATATGTTATGAATTTGATATGCTTAAGATCTCAGAGTGCATCTTTAACAGAGGAAAGATTGAAAGAGTCTACTGTTATTGACAGATAGTAACAGTATTCTGTCATGTAGTTAGTTTGATGGTGACTACTAGTTAACCCGCTGTGGTGCACAGAGTTGATTTTCTGTCAGAATTAAAGTGTCAGTTTTACAGGAGTTTGTCCCCACAGGGTGGTCTTAGTAAAATTTACTGTAATCTTGTGCAACACTTGTGATTAAAAGATTGACGTCTTAGACCTATTGTGCAGTTCAGTGAAGACATTTCTGAGTGATTAATGCAGTAGGTTCTTTACAAGTTACCCACCCCAAGGTACAATGGAGTAGAGGAATTAATAAATTAATAATCCTAACCAATGAGCCAAGAAACCACGAGACCAAGTGTCCTCGTTTGAACGGTGGTAATTGGTGAAGTAGTTTTTGTCGTCCTACTTATTTGACTACTTAGCCTGTTCAAACACTGAGCCTCTCTAATTGCGTCCTTGAACAAACTCCTTCCAAATCATAATCTGAGGACTTCCAGTCGGCTGGCTGTTCAAAGACTTCTGTTATGTAGCCTCACTCTGGAAGGACCAGGGCACTGAAGGCCTGATGTTTTAATGCTGAGTAGTGGTAAATGCGTCAGCCATGGAATTCTGTGAAAGTATGTGTAACTCTGTTTGGTTGGTCAGATGGATGACAGACACAATACTTGCTTTCGGGTCTTATTTATTCCTGGAAGACAGACACAACGTATTAATGTTTTCATACATGCACAAGGGTCACTGCAACCATGACAGGATCTCCAGCATAGGAATAGCTTTAGATTTGTATATTTTTATTATATAATTAAAACAGTAAAATGTTCTTTACATATTAACATTAATACATAATCCACAATCCACATTTAAACAGATTATCGTATAGTTTTAGTACAATATAAATCCAATTAAATTCTATCCAATTAAAGTTGAAGGCAATTTCTACATTTTATAAACAAATCAGAACGACTGTGTTGCTTTGCATTGAGAGTGAGAGAGTAATCGTGAACTCTGCTGGAGAACCAACAAGCATGCACAACATACTGAATAACACATATTAAGACATACCTGGAAGACAGACACAATGTGTGAATGTCTTCACACATGCCCAGGGGGTCACTGCAAACGTGACAGGATCTGGATTTGTAAAATAAAATAAAACATTTACTTTTCATAAATCACTTAATGCACAATCCTCATACATATGCAGCTTGCATCAGAAATGTGATGATTTCAAACACTCGCTAGCTAGCTTGCTATCTAGCTTACAAAAACGTGGCGCAGAGCAAAAAAAGATATTTAAAAAATAGTTATTGTTAGTAAGCTAAACTGTACATCCACCTTCACATCCCAACATGGACAATAATTATAATGTGTTAGCGTTTTCAACTTAGAAAACATTATTTCTTGTAAAACATATGAACTATTGCAGACAGCATGTTTCAGGATATGTACATGTACCTCTAGTATAGGAATAGCTTTGTCTGCTGGAGAACATCAGCAACACACGTTGTACCAGATCTGCAGTAACATCTATAACCTCTTCGAGGCTCCATCAACACTGGTAGACAACTTCATTTTGGTGAAACTCACATATAACCAAGACTACATTTTTAACTCTGTTACATGTGTTTTTACACAGGATTAAAGGGAAACTTTGGGATTTTGGCAATGAGGCCCTTCATCTACTTCCCCAGAGTCAGATGAACTCGTGGATACCATTTTTATGCATATGAGTAGAGTTTGAAGAATGTTGCTATCTAGAGCTAGCAAATTTGCTTTCCAGCATTGGCGCAATGACTGGATGTCTATGGGTATCTGCAGTAGATACCCATAGACGTCCAGTCATTGAGCTAACACTAGTTAGAATTGTCTCACGGAACTACCTCTAATTTCCTTCAAACTGGACACAGCTACATAAAAATGGTATCCATGAGTTCGTCTGACTCTGGGGAAGTAGATAAAGGGCTTCATTGCCAAAAATCCCGAAGTATCCCGTTAATGCTGCGAAGAGTACTACATACACACACAGTCATGCACACATCGAAGATAATCTAAGGGAGCAGTGTATTTTTTTAACCTATTATTTTGGTCATACTGAGACCAAGGTCTCTTTTACAGATGAGCACGGAATTACAGGAATTACAGAAAATACACACATCAATTTTAATACAAAATACAAATAGAAAGAACAACATGGTCATAAAAAAATGAACACATTCATCAGTAATCATTTCCTCAATCAGCCTTCTGAATTGCCGTAGTGGCACCAAAACATCAAATGTAAGAACATTTTGAAGATTTTTCCACAAATAAGATGCAAGAAAACAAAAAGCTGATTGATCGAACTCAGTAGAGATCAAAGGAATTTACAGAGACCAGGTGTGGTAACTCGTATGTCTAAATTTTAGTAAAGATGTTAGGTACATTGGGACTTTTTGTAAAATGGCTTTATAAATGAAAATATAGCAATCTAATAACATGCATGTCTTCAAAGAGGGCCAAACAACTTCCTGGTACAGAATGAAGTGATGAATACTAAAATGTTTTGTTTAGGAGAGTGCTACTCTATAATTATTTGAATTGGGTCTAATCTTACCTCAGGTATGGCCCCGTCCTCTACAATTCTGAGAACAATTCTAAAACATCCTTTGCATCAAACAGAAATGCAGCTCTTTTGACGGTGTTGTGGATTATACTGGGCAGTGATTAGAAATATGATTTATATGACACACTGTGTGAGAGAGGGCTTTTGTGATTGTTGGGTACATAGCAGAACATGGTTGGTTGTTTGTTATAAGCCTTAGAAATGAAAGCACTCTCAACATTTTTATTTTCCATTTATTTAACTATGCAAATCAGTTTAAGAACAAATTCTTATGTTTAATGATTGCTTAGGAAATGTGGGTTAACTGCCTTTGTTAGGGGCAGAAAAACAGATTTTCTTTTACCTTGTCCGCTCAGGGATTCAATCTTCAAACCTTTCGGATACTAGCCCAATGCTCTAACCACTAGGCTACCTGTCACCACAACAATCAGGTATATAGTCATGGTTTCCGGTAAAATGACAGAAAAACTATGAAATAATCAGCCAGGTCACCCATGATTTTGTGGCAGCAGATCACCCAGTGGTTAGAGCATTGGGCCAGAAACCAAAAGGTTGCTGGATCGAATCCCTGACCTGACAAGGTAAAAATCAGTTGTTCTGCCCCTGAACAAGGCATCTAACCCACTGTCCCCGGTAAGCCATTGTTTAAGTAAGAATGTGTTCTTAACCGGACTTGCCTTGTAAAATCTTGGTTAAGTAAATAAAAAAAATATAAAGATACAAGTCAGTATTAGATGTCGATCCATGTCTGAGGATGATGTGGAAATTGTCCACTAGGGGCAACAGACAGCGATGTTATCTTCAAGTAACATCCCAAACTGTTAACAAACAATGCAGTTTTAAGATAAATAAGTGTCATGCAGGTGAAAGAGGACCCAAAAGCGACTTAACAGAAACAGAGTTTATTTAAGTCCAAACAGGGAATAACAGAAATCCTCTAGTCTGTAGAGGGGAATAACTGGAGAAGCGGCCACAGACTGCAGGTCGCTTCGGGTAGGCGCAGGCCGTAGTTGACAGAGACACCTGCTCACACGCAGCATCTGATGAAGGCAAAAAACACGACAGGACAGGGCGATACACAATCACAGCAAAAACACGACAGGACAGGGCGAAACGCAATCACAGCATGGTGAATACTAAACAAGGAACCGACGGGACAGGAACGGAACACAAAGGAATAAATAGGGACTCTAATCAGGGGAAAGGATCGGGAACAGGTGTGGGAAGACTAAATGATGATTAGGGGAATAGGAACAGCTGGGAGCAGGAACGGAACGATAGAGAGAAGAGAGAGCGAGAGAGTGAGAGAGGGAGGGGGAGAGAGAGGGATAGAAGGAGGGAAAGAACCAAATAAGACCAGCAGAGGGAAACGAATAGAATGGGGAGCACAGGGACAAGACATGATAATAAATGACAAACATGACAGTACCCCCCACTCACCGAGCGCCTCCTGGCGCACTCGAGGAGGAATCCTGGCGGCAACGGAGGAAATCATCGATGAGTGAACGGTCCAGCACGTCCCGAGACGGAACCCAACTCCTCTCCTCAGGACCGTAACCCTCCCAATCCACTAAGTATTGGTGACCCCGTCCCCGAGAACGCATGTCCATGATCTTATGTACCTTGTAAATAGGTGCGCTCTCGACAAGGACGGGAGGGGGAGGGAAGACGAACGGGGGTGCGAAGAAAGGGCTTAACACAGGAGACATGGAAGACAGGATGGACGCGACGAAGATGTCGCGGAAGAAGCAGTCGCACAGCGACAGGATTGACGACCTGGGAGACACGGAACGGACCAATGAACCGCGGAGTCAACTTACGAGAAGCTGTCGTAAGAGGAAGGTTGCGAGTGGAAAGCCACACTCTCTGGCCGCAACAATACCTTGGACTCTTAATCCTGTGTTTATTGGCGGCTCTCACCGTCTGTGCCCTGTAACGGCAAAGTGCAGACCTCACCCTCCTCCAGGTGCGCTCACAACGTTGGACAAACGCTTGAGCGGAGGGAACGCTGGACTCGGCAAGCTGGGATGAGAACAGAGGAGGCTGGTAACCCAGACTACTCTGAAACGGAGATAACCCGGTAGCAGACGAAGGAAGCGAATTGTGAGCGTATTCTGCCCAGGGGAGCTGTTCTGCCCAAGACGCAGGGTTTCTGAAAGAAAGGCTGCGTAGTATGCGACCAATCGTCTGATTGGCCCTCTCTGCTTGACCGTTAGACTGGGGATGAAACCCGGAAGAGAGACTGACGGACGCACCAATCAAACGACAGAACTCCCTCCAAAACTGTGACGTGAATTGCGGGCCTCTGTCTGAAACGGCGTCTAACGGGAGGCCATGAATTCTGAATACATTCTCAATAATGATTTGTGCCGTCTCCTTAGCGGAAGGAAGTTTAGCGAGGGGAATGAAATGTGCCGCCTTAGAGAACCTATCGACAACCGTCAGAATCACAGTCTTCCCCGCAGACAAAGGCAGACCGGTAATGAAGTCTAAGGCAATGTGAGACCATGGTCGAGAAGGAATGGGAGCGGTCTGAGACGACCGGCAGGAGGAGAGTTACCCGACTTAGTCTGCGCGCAGTCCGAACAAGCAGCCACGAAACGGCGCGTGTCACGCTCCTGAGTCGGCCACCAAAAGCGCTGGCGAATAGACGCAAGAGTGCCTCGAACACCGGGATGACCAGCTAACTTGGCAGAGTGAGCCCACTGAAGAACAGCCAGACGAGTGGAAACAGGAACGAAAAGGAGGTTACTAGGACAAGCGCGCGGCGACGCAGTGTGCGTGAGTGCTTGCTTAACCTGTCTTTCAATTCCCCAGACTGTTAACCCGACAACACGCCCATAAGGAAGAATCCCCTCGGGATCAGTAGAAGCCACAGAAGAACTAAACAGACGGGATAAGGCATCAGGCTTGGTGTTCTTGCTACCCGGACGGTAAGAAATCACAAACTCGAAACGAGCGAAAAACAACGCCCAACGAGCTTGACGGGCATTAAGTCGTTTGGCAGAACGGATGTACTCAAGGTTCTTATGGTCTGTCCAAACGACAAAAGGAACGGTCGCCCCCTCCAACCACTGTCGCCATTCGCCTAGGGCTAAGCGGATGGCGAGCAGTTCACGGTTACCCACATCATAGTTGCGCTCAGATGGCGACAGGCGATGAGAAAAATAAGCGCAAGGATGAACCTTATCGTCAGACTGGAAGCGCTGGGATAGAATGGCTCCCACGCCTACCTCTGAAGCGTCAACCTCGACAATGAATTGTCTAGTGACGTCAGGAGTAACGAGGATAGGAGCGGACGTAAAACGTTCTTTTAGAAGATCAAAAGCTCCCTGGGCGGAACCGGACCACTTAAAACACGTCTTGACAGAAGTAAGAGCTGTGAGAGGGGCAGCAACTTGACCGAAATTACGAATGAAACGCCGATAGAAATTAGCGAAACCTAAAAAGCGCTGCAACTCGACACGTGACCTTGGAACGGGCCAATCACTGACAGCTTGGACCTTAGCGGAATCCATCTGAATGCCTTCAGCGGAAATAACGGAACCGAGAAAAGTAACGGAGGAGACATGAAAAGAGCACTTCTCAGCCTTTACGTAGAGACAATTCTCTAAAAGGCGCTGTAGAACACGTCGAACGTGCTGAACATGAATCTCGAGTGACGGAGAAAAAATCAGGATATCGTCAAGATAGACAAAAACAAAAATGTTCAGCATGTCTCTCAGAACATCATTAACTAATGCCTGAAAAACAGCTGGCGCATTGGCGAGACCGAACGGCAGAACCCGGTACTCAAAATGCCCTAACGGAGTGTTAAACGCCGTTTTCCACTCGTCCCCCTCTCTGATGCGCACGAGATGGTAAGCGTTACGAAGGTCCAACTTAGTAAAGCACCTGGCTCCCTGCAGAATCTCGAAGGCTGATGACATAAGGGGAAGCGGATAACGATTCTTAACCGTTATGTCATTCAGCCCTCGATAATCCACGCAGGGGCGCAGAGTACCGTCCTTCTTCTTAACAAAAAGAACCCCGCCCCGGCCGGAGAAGAAGAAGGCACTATGGTACCGGCGTCAAGAGACACAGACAAATAATCCTCGAGAGCCTTACGTTCGGGAGCCGACAGAGAGTATAGTCTACCTCGAGGAGGAGTGGTCCCCGGAAGGAGATCAATACTACAATCATACGACCGGTGAGGAGGAAGGGAGTTGGCTCGGGACCGACTGAAGACCGTGCGCAGATCATGATATTCCTCCGGCACTCCTGTCAAATCGCCAGGTTCCTCCTGAGAAGTAGGGACAGAAGAAACGGGAGGGATGGCAGACATTAAACACTTCACATGACAAGAAACGTTCCAGGATAGGATAGAATTACTAGACCAATTAATAGAAGGATTATGACATACTAGCCAGGGATGACCCAAAACAACAGGTGTAAACGGTGAACGAAAAATCAAAAAGAAATAGTCTCACTGTGGTTACCAGATACTGTGAGGGTTAAAGGTAGTGTCTCAAATCTGATACTGGGAAGATGACTACCATCTAAGGCGAACATGGGCGTAGGCTTATCTAACTCTCTGAAAGGAATGTCATGTTTCCGAACCCATGCTTCGTCCATGAAACAACCCTCAGCCCCAGAGTCTATCAAGGCACTACATGTAGCACCCGAACCGGTCCAGCGTAGATGGACCGACAAAGTAGTACAGGATTTTGATGGAGAGACTTGAGTAGTTGCGCTCACCTGTAGCCCTCCGCTTACAGATGAGCTCTGGCTTTTACTGGACATGAATTAACAAAATGTCCAGCAACTCCGCAATAGAGGCACAGGCGGTTGGTGATCCTCCGTTCCCTCTCCTTAGTCGAGATGCGAATCCCTCCCAGCTGCATGGGCTCAGACTCTGAGCCAGAGGAGGGAGATGGTTGCGATGCGGAGCAGGGAAACACCGTTGATGCGAGCTCTCTTCCACGAGCCCGGTGACGAAGATCTACCCGTCGTTCTATGCGGATGGCGAGAGCAATCAAAGAGTCCACATCTGAAGGAACCTCCCGGGAGAGAATCTCATCCTTAACCACTGCGTGGAGTCCCTCCAGAAAACGAGCGAGCAGCGCCGGCTCGTTCCACTCACTAGAGGCAGCAAGAGTGCGAAACTCAATAGAATAATCCGTTATGGACCGTTCACCTTGGCATAAGGAAGCCAGGGCCCTAGAAGCCTCCCTACCAAAAACTGAACGGTCAAAAACCCGAATCATCTCCTCTTTAAAGTTCTGGAACTTGTTAGAGCAATCAGCCCTTGCCTCCCAGATAGCTGTGCCCCATTCTCGAGCCCGGCCAGTAAGGAGTGAAATGACGTAAGCAACCCGAGCTCTCTCTCTAGAGTATGTGTTGGGTTGGAGAGAGAACACAATCTCACACTGCGTGAGAAAGGAGCGGCACTCAGTGGGCTGCCCGGAGTAGCAAGGTGGGTTATTAACCCTAGGTTCTGGAGGCTCGGCAGGCCAGGAAGTAACAGGTGGCACGAGACGTAGACTCTGGAACTGTCCAGAGAGGTCGGAAACCTGAGCGGCCAGGTTCTCCACGGCATGGCGAGCAGCAGACAATTCCTGCTCGTGTCTGCCGAGCATGGCTCCTTGGATCTCGACGGCAGTGTAACGAGCGTCTGAAGTCGCTGGGTCCATTCCTTGGTCGGTTCCTTCTGTCATGCAGGTGAAAGAGGACCCAAAAGCGACTTAACAGAAACAGAGTTTATTTAAGTCCAAACAGGGAATAACAGAAATCCTCTAGTCTGTAGAGGGGAATAACTGGAGAAGCGGCCACAGACTGCAGGTCGCTTCGGGTAGGCGCAGGCCGTAGTTGACAGAGACACCTGCTCACACGCAGCATCTGATGAAGGCAAAAAACACGACAGGACAGGGCGATACACAATCACAGCAAAAACACGACAGGACAGGGCGAAACGCAATCACAGCATGGTGAATACTAAACAAGGAACCGACGGGACAGGAACGGAACACAAAGGAATAAATAGGGACTCTAATCAGGGGAAAGGATCGGGAACAGGTGTGGGAAGACTAAATGATGATTAGGGGAATAGGAACAGCTGGGAGCAGGAACGGAACGATAGAGAGAAGAGAGAGCGAGAGAGTGAGAGAGGGAGGGGGAGAGAGAGGGATAGAAGGAGGGAAAGAACCAAATAAGACCAGCAGAGGGAAACGAATAGAATGGGGAGCACAGGGACAAGACATGATAATAAATGACAAACATGACAATAAGAGTTTAGAAAATATTTAGTAATAAACAAAAGTTTTTAAAAAGTAACACAATAAAATAACAATAACTAGGCCATATACAGGGGGTACCGGTACCGAGTCAATGTGTGGGGGTACAGGTTAGTCGAGGTATTTGAGGCATTGAGGTACTGTATTTACATGTAAGTAGGGATAAAATTACTATGCATAGATAATTAACAGCGAGTAGCAGCAGTGTAAAAAGGGGGTCAATGCAAATAATTTGATTAGCAGTCTTATGGGTCTTGGGTGTAGAAGCTGTTAAGGAGCCTTTTAGTTTTCGGTTTTGTGAGGGCATTGTGGACTGGGATGGTGGATGGGCAAAAAAGTGTATGTTTGAATCCAGCGCGAAAATATATACAGTATATATTTTTTACAATTTTAAGCCTATCCCAAACCTTAACCCTTACCTTAACCATTTGGAGTTAATGCCTAAACTTACCCCTTACCTTAAAAATGTGGAGTTAATGCCTAAACTTAACCTTAAACATTTGAAGTTTTGAACAATTTCGAAATTGGACTTTTGAGAAACATGGATTAACATCTAATTCTGATTTGAGACTGTGAGAGCTTTTTGGAAATAATAATACCGGTTCAGTTTAATCTCTCTACGTTGTTAATGATGCCTCGTCTGTTATGCAGGTGAGTTAGAAGCGGTTTAACAGAAACAGAGTCTTTTATTGTCCAAACACAGGGAAGACATATATCCTCTTCAGATGTATCGATTGACAAAATAGACAACCCGCAGAGAGGGCGACAAATAAATCATAAAGTCCTCTGATCTTTACAGGAGAGTCCCCTTCTAGCTGCAGAGGAGAATAGCAGAGTTAGCGGCAACAGACTGCTGGTCTCTCCGGGTAGGCGCGGGTTGTAGAGGACAGAGGTACCTGATCACACGTAGCATCTGATGATGAGGCAGTTTACGACAGGACGGGACAAGGGTGAAACAAACGAGAATCTGACAAAGACAGAAGCAGAAACAGAGAGAGAAATAGAGACCTAATCAGAGGGAAAAAGGGAACAGGTGGGGGAGGTTAAACGAGGTAGTTAGAGGAGCTGGGGGAAGGAAAGGAAGAGAAGGTAACCTAATACGACCAGCAGGGGGAAACAAAGTGAAAAGAAAGAAAAGGAACAAGACATAACATGACAATACATGACATCGTCTAACTGCACGGGTAAGGGCATATCATTCAATGATCTCCAGGCAAACGCCTCAGCAGAGTGAGAGGCTATCAGTGATAAAACACTGCAGTGCATCTGAAAGGGAAGAATTCTGAGAATGTATTTTCTTTTGGCATGCTTTGAGGTAAAATTTAAATAAAATCATCTACAAAGAATGACAAGTCTCACATGAAACATTGGATCGATGCATGTTTAATTCAATTTGAGTTTACACAGAATTGAGACTAATCAACAATCATTGTATTAACGGGGAAAAATTTACGTTATTCCAGATGCAGTTTGTCTCAGAATGCATCATTTTTCATGTTCAGATGAATCTTGATCCTCTGCTCAACGATTTTCCATAGAATCATAAATCATGAATCAACTCCCTTTCCCTACAAGTCTCAAAGTAGCTAAAACCTGCCTCCCAAACTATTAATTCAGTTTATCAAATCACTGTTTAATACTCTTAGTAAACAATGACGTTGTTTGTTTACCTGAGGGAACTCCCTAACGGAAACATACAATAGCGTCTTGCTTTGGGCAACATGCTATCAAAACATTTGTGTTCATTTAAACACTAAATTAGTCAGTGCTGTTATATAAAAATAAATCTGCATAACAAAACCCCAAGGCACTCACTGGAGAATATACACTTACACATGGCTATTTGGAGTTCAGTGGTCTATGTTGATTATGGTAATTATAGCACTGGATTTTGTTTCAAATTTCCCCTTTGATTTGAGTTAAGTACTGCAATTGTATATATTTTTTTGCAATTCAGTTAAAAAATATATACATATATATTTGGGTTTTAAACAATACAAACATAAACTGTATACAAAGACAATAGGCAACTTAACAATTCACAAATACAGATACATTAAACTAGAGATGAGGTCTGCTGGGACTTAATGCCCAACCTTCAACATGAAGAAAAAAGATTAGTAACGACAAAAGCACCAACACAGACTTACATGCATTTCAACAAACCTTGATGACATCATACACCATATCCATACCCATCTTGTTTCTCAAAATAAAAACAAATCAAGTTTTGTTCATCCTTTGGACATTTCTATTGCTTGTAATACTTAATGCCATATAGCTTCAAATTGTACTATTTTGTTTCTTTCTGTAGCCCACATTTTTTCAATACAACATTTTTGCAGGCTAATGTTGTTTTGTTTTGAAGATCTCTTCTGGTTGCATAGGTAGCTTCTGTTTTACTCTCTATTTCTGTTACTTTTTCTCTCTCTATCGCTTTCTCTCTCTTCCTCTACACCCCTCCCCCCTCTCTCTCCCCCCCATCTCCCTGTATTCTAATACAAATCTATCCCTAATTGTGTCAGCCAGGCCAGGTTTGGTCTTCCCAGAGAGACACAGGGATTGAACACACTACCACGTTTATTTATTCTATCTGTTGGACAGGAATTCAATTTATTTTTTGCAACCGACTGTAAGGGCCTCCATCTAGTTAGTAACAAGGGGACGTTAAGCCTTTCCTCGCCGTTGTGGCAATGGAGAAAGGCAATCCCAGCTGTCACTGTGCGGAAGTGCAGGTTGGAAACGAGAGCTGAGATCCATGCAAAGCCCCTGTCAATATTATTGAGACTGAGATGCCTTGCACGCAGCTGGGGATGTTTGCTTCTCCCTGGTGGAATAAGGGTGTTATCTGAAATTACTATGAAACTCCTTATGGAACTGTCAGTCCAGACTTTGACAATGAGATTCGCAAAAGCATAAACAAATCTGGGGACAGGCTAATAATTTAGATCAATGCCTATTAGATTGCCTCATCATGCCATTTGTTAGTGATTGATCAGTTGCACTGAGGAATAGCAGTAGTCTGGCAGTAGTCTGGTGTCTTGGGCTTAGACAAAATAACTAAGCCTTACTACTACTTAGAGTTCTAATTTCTCATGTTCGACTGATGTGGGGAACTGGAATGGCGGTGGTGTTGAGGAGTTTGTGTCCATGATGAAAGGGCTGCGAATATCAATTTCCCGGAGCTAGTCATTTGAAGCCTTAGTTTAATTTAAGTCAAATAGTTGGTGCATTGTGAAGGTTTATTTCCAAGACATATCCTATGCCCTGAGAAGGTCCTATAAGGTTTTTCACTGTGTGCAGCCTCTTAACTTCTTGACGCTACCTATCCCGTTAGCGGGATAATTGTCATCAACAACCACTGAATTGCAGAGCGCCACATTCAAATAATATTATAAAAAATATAAAAATATTTATATTCATGAAATCACATGGGCAATATAGCAAAACACAGCTTAGCATTTTGTTAATCCACCTGTCGTGTCAGATTTTGAAAATATGCTTTACAGCGAAAGCAATCCAAGCGTTTGTGTAAGTTTATCGATCACCAGACTAAACATCATGAACACCTAGCATCAAAGTGGCTTGGTCACGAAAATCAGAAAAGCAATTAAATTAAACGCTTACCTTTGATGATCTTCGGATGTTTTCACTCACGAGAATCCCAGTTACACAATAAATGTTCCTATTGTTCCATGAAGATCATGTTTATATCCAAAATACCTCCATTTGTTTGGCGCGTTATGTTCAGAAATCCACAGGCTCGAGCGGTCACGAGAACCAGACGAAAATTCCAAATAGTATCCGCAATGTCTACAGAAACATTTAAAACATTTTATAATCCATCCTCAGGTTGTTTTAAAATATATAAATGACTTACATTTACATTTACATTTAAGTCATTTAGCAGACGCTCTTATCCAGAGCGACTTACAAATTGGTGCATTCACCTTATGACATCCACTTAAATGTAAAATGTAAATATAATCGATAATCGATCAACCGGCACTGTCTTTTTCAGTAGGAGAGGGAGAGACGATGGCTGCCCAAGCTCTGTTGCGCAAGCAAAACTCATGCGAAACCTGATGCGATGTTATCTTTCTCGCTCATTCTTCAAAATAAAAGCCTGAAACTATGTCTAAAGACTGTTGATACCTTGAGGAAGCGATAGGGAAAGGAATCTGGTTGATATCCCTTTGAATTGAGCGAAGGCAGGCTTTAGAACATGGAGCTTTCAAAATAGAAGCCACTTCCTGGTTTGATTTTCCTCAGGTTTCACCTGCAATATCAGTTCTGTTATACTCACAGACAAGATTTTGACAGTTTTGGAAACTTTAGAGAGTTTATATCCTAATCTGTCAATTATATGCATATTCTAGCATATAGGCCTGAGAAACAGACCGTTTACATTGGAAACATTATTTTTCCAAACATAAAATAGTGCCCCCTAGCAGAAAGGGGTTAAAGTGGCAATTTGCAGATTCTGCATCCATTTTTGGACTTATAAATTAATGATATATAACCATTTTATTCTTGAAGAATATAACTTATAACTGCCTCATGAGCTTCGTTCAACTGTCGTACCCCGTCAGAACCCGAAATCTATTTTAGTCATTTAGCAGATGCTCTTGCCCAAAGCGACTTACAGTTAGTGCATTCATCTTAAAACCTCTTGGCGCACACGATCCCTTTAGCGGGATCATTTTCGTCAACATCCGCTGAATTGCAGAGCGCCAAATTCAAATTAAATTACTAAAAATATTTAATTGTCATAAAATCACAAGTGCAATATACCAAAACACAGTTTAACTTGTTATTAATCCACCTGGCATGTCAGATTTCAAAACACCTTTCAAAAAAGCTTTACAGCAAAAGCAAACCTAGCGTATGTGAGGATAGCTCTCAGTAGACAAAACATTACAAACAGCTAGCAGCAAAGTAGATTGGTCACGAAAGTCAGAAAAGCAATAGAATTAATTGCTTACCTTTGATGATCTTCGGATGTTTGCACTCACGAGACTCCCAGTTACACAATAAATGTTTGTTTTGTTCGATAAAGATTATTTTTATATCCAAAACCTTCCATTCGGTTGGTGCATTTTGTTGAGTAATCCACAGGCTCGTGCAGGTCACGACGGGCAGATGAAAATTCTAAATAGTATCCATAAAGTTTGTAGAGACATGTCAAATGTTTTTTTATAATCAACCCTCAGGTTGTTTTTACAATAAATAATCGATAATATTTCAACCGGACCGTAGCCTTTTCAATACAAGAGAGAAAGAAAAGGTCTTGTTCCTGTGTTGCGCGCATGAACAAATCTGGGGACACCTAACTATCCACTGACGCAATGTGATCATTTTCGCAAATGTTTCAAAATAAAAGCCTGAAACTATGTCTAAAGACTGTTCACACCCTGTGGGAGCCATAGGGAAAGGAATCTGGTTGATATCCCTTTAAATGGAGGATAGGCTTGCAATGGAACAGAGTAGTTTCAGAAAAACAGCACTTCCTGGTTGGATTTTCCTCATGTTTTCGCCTGCAATATCAGTTCTGTTTTTCTCACAGACAATATTTTGACAGTTTTGGAAATTTTGGGTGTTTTCTATCCTAATCTGCCAATTCCAGCTCCTGGGCCTGAACAATAGACATTTTACTTTGGGAACGTTTTTTATCCAAACATCAAAATACTGCTCCCTTGCTTCAAGAGGTTTTAATTAAGATACTGTAGCTAGGTGGGACAACCACATATCACATTTTCCTCAATAAGGTAGCTATCAGCGAGGTCAGAGCTAGTAAGGGGGAGGGGCGGAGTCAAGTGTTAGAGTTAGTTTACAAACAGCTTTTTTTCTCCATTGTTCATAAACAAACACTGTATAGCCTCAAACCATGGTTTAAACAAAAGGTTGATATCATGGATGGTCAGTCCATATCTCTGTATATTAATTTGAGAGTGGTTACATTCATTCAGATCCATCCCTCAGCTTTTAACAAAAAAAGAGGTGGGGTGGCCATTATTGTTTCAGCTGGAAATTGCCCCTTTAAGCCCCAAAATGTCCTTGTTAGACCTGCATTCTCTATCAGATGGTGAGGTCGTTTTTTCAGAGGTAGTTTGTGCTCCTTTCAGTCATGTGCGACTGCATTTTCCCCTTGGTCTTGATTGACATTTGCATTAGATAAAAAGCAGAGTAACTCTTGCAGCAAACTGCTGTTCCAGAAAACACCAAAATTCAAAGAGTACAGGGGGAAGGGGAGGGAAGGAAAGCAGATGTGTTCAGATCTTCCTTCCTTATGGTTTTCTGACTGTGGCACCTCATAGCAAACTGAGAGACACAAATAGACACAAAAATGGATTCAGTTCCATTTCTCCCAACATTTCTACCCTTCCGCTTGCCATAACCCTGGAATTGATGCCAGGCCAGAGGACGTTGATTGAAGCTGCTGCCTTTCAATATATAACCTCTCTTTCCCTCTTCTGAGAATTTCCACAGCTCCTGAGTACCCACAATGCACCTGAGCACAGGTACATCAGATACTGTATATGGAGGGGGACAATTGTATTATCTGGTATATTGTTTTTGACACCCTGTGATTTCATATACTCAGCCATCACGGGTGAAGCCTTGGGGATAAAGGTTGTGTTGTGTAGATTGATCCCGTGTGTGTGTGTGTGTGTGTGTGTGTGTGTGTGTGTGTGTGTGTGTGTGTGTGTGTGTGTGTGTGTGTGTGTGTGTGTGTGTGTGTGTGTGTGTGTGTGTGTGTGTGTGTGTGTGTGTGTGTGTGTGTGTGTGTGTGTGTGTGTGTGTGTGTGTGTGTGCCATGTACGGAAAACAAACAGCAGATCCATTCTGCTCCATGTTGTCTGTATCTCAGGTGCCTAAAAAACCCATCTGCTTTAGTAAAAAATGGAAATATCTCTCCACTTTATCCTGCCTGCATTGAATACCATCAGCGTGTGAAATTGATTGTGTATCAGTGGGGTTCACACAAGCCCTCTCTGTGAATAATGAGTGCCTCTGATGCAGATGCATGTTTTCGAGGTTGGAGAAAATTAGGATAAGAGTCCAAATATTGTATCTAGACAGAGAGTCTGCTAATGAACCCCCACAGATGTGATTAAGGACATTCACTATGCCAGCAAAATGGAAGAGGGAGAGATGACCGGGATGGGAATAGACAGATAGAGGAGAGGGAGGGGAGGATCAGCTTTCTCTGTGTTTTGATTTAGGTATGGTAATGCTTGCAGAGCATATGCTCATAGCCTTGAATATCAGAAGCACCTGATTAAATCAAATACAATTATTGCTAATTAAAGACCTGGTGTTCACTTGCCAATTTTAATCAGCGTTCTGCACAAGGTTAGATCAACACACTCCAGTGTGATGAGTCATATCTTTTTTAAATTATCTTTATTGCCAATGCTTATTTGAATTTAAAAGGATAGTTTGTAATTGTGACAATGAGTCAGATGAACTTGTGGATACCATTTTTATGTATCTGCGTACAGTATGAAGTAAGTGGCTGACTAGCATTAGAGCAATTGCTATCTAGCGTTAGCACAATGACTGGAAGTCTATAGTCATTGTACTAACACTAGTTTACATTGGTACGCGAAACTACCTTTAACTTCCTTCATACTTGGACGCAGATACATAACAATTGTAATCATGAGTTCATCTGACTTTATCTACTTCCCCAGAGTCAGATGAACTCGTGGTTACAATTGTTATGCATCTGCGTCCAAGTATGAAGGAAGTTAAAGGTAGTTTTATGTATCTGTGTCTAAGTATGAAGGAAGTTAAAGGTAGTTTTGCAAGCCAGTCATTGTGCTAATACTAAACTCTCCCTTTAACACCTCTACTGGGGCCCATTCTCTGAGTGAACTTGTTTCATTATACACTCTAAGAAAAAAGGTGTTATCTAGAACCTGAAATGTTTCTTCAGCTGTCCCAATAGCAGAACCCTTTGAGGAACCCATTTTGGACCCAGGTATAACCCTTTTGTGTCCCGGTAGAACCCTTTCCTCAGAGGGTTCTACAGCGCATTCGTAAAGTATTCAGACCCCTTGGCTTTTTCAACATTTTGTTACATTGCAGCCATATTCTAAAATTGATTTTTTTTAAATCCCCTCATTAATCTAAACACAATACCCCATAATAACAAAACAAAAACAGGTTTACTCAGTACTTTGTTGAACGACCTTTGGCAACGATTACAGCCTCTAGTCTTCTTGGTATGACGCTACAAGCTTCGCACACCTGTAATGTCATGGAATTATTCTAATCAAAATAAAGACTTTTAGATTTTCTCAAATCTATCAAACTTTATAAATAATTATTGCAATTATGGAGCATTATTGGTCACCCAATGGTGATTGTCCAAAGCCCTAAATAAGCAGCTACAACTGTTTATCGTCCTCCTGAGTCTCCGTGACTAAAAACAGATGTGTAAAATTATACACGGGTACATTCTGCTCTCATAGCAACAGACAGCAAGATTTACAGGGTGACAAATCTACGTCTCCAGGTCATTTACTAATTGAATCCTACAGATGAAGAACCATATATGTGACAATTTTTCCATTTGTTATGCAAATGAGTGAGGACCCAAAAGCGACTTAACAGAAACTGAGTTTATTTATGTCCAAACAGAAATAACATAATCCTCAATCCTTTACAGGAAATGTCCAAACGGGGATAACAGAAATCCTCTAGTAGTAGAGGGGAATTGCAGGATAAGCGGCAACCGACTGCAGGTCCCTTCGGGTAGGCGCGGGCCGTAGCTGACAGAGACACCTGCTCACACGCAGCATCTGATGATAGGCAAAACACGACAGGACGGAACAAGAACACAGTAAACAGCAAACAAGGATCCGACAAGGACAGAAGCAGAAACAGAGAGAGAAATAGAGACTTAATCAGAGGGCAAAATAGGGGACAGGTGTGAAAGAGTTAAACGAGGTCGTTAGGAGAATGAGGAACAGCTGGGAGCAGGAACGGAATGATGGAGAGAGAGAGGAATAGAGAGAGGGAAAGAAACCTAATAAGACCAGCAGGGGGAAACGAATAGAAGAGAAAGCACAGGGAGAAGACATGACAATATATGACAATACATGACACCATTTTAAGATAATCAGTTATTTTTATATTATTAATTGTGTGTACCACATTAGGTGTTTTATGGTTGACAAATAATTCACCATACCCATATCTCCCAACAACAATTAATATTTTTTTGTTATTTAAAAAAATACTTTCTTTATTGTTGTTTTAATTTTAAGAATGTGGAAGAACAGTATATCTCCAGTGATGATTTCAGTTTGTGGAAGAACAGTATATCTCCAGTGATGATTTCAGTTTGTGGAAGAACAGTATATCTCCAGTGATGATTTCAGTTTGTGGAAGAACAGTATATCTCCAGTGATGATTTCAGTTTGTGGAAGAACAGTATATCTCCAGTGATGATTTCAGTTTGTGGAAGAACAGTATATCTCCAGTGATGTTTTCAGTTTGTGGAAGAACAGTATATGTGACATTTTGCATGACTCTTGTAAGATGTCCTTTTTTAACACCTGATATGATGTTTTAAGTACTTTCAAGTACGGATGCCCTTCATGTAAATAACTTAAATGCAATATGTCGTTAATTCATTTGTATGGAGGTTCATTTAAAGGTGGTCTATCAACTTCAGCACTGATGACTTTTCTTAAAAGTTGAGTCATGAAATCTTAGTCTCATTTAAAATGAAGCCCTCAATGTGAACATACCATATAACTACAAACAAATTATTATGCACACATTCAATCTCTGGCCTGCTTGCTGTACATGGTATTTGAAGGTTTGTTTTCGTCGTTTGTTCTCCTTTGTATCTTCAGGTTTACGTCTCCGTTTCACCTCATGCTGCAATAAAAATTGACAATGATGAATTCAGAATAACATTTGTAACAATAATGTATGAGTTAGTAGCCAACGAACTTTAGCTAATACGTTTTCTCTATAGTTACAAATGAGACAACCCACAACATACATGTTAGTTACTGTACTCTATAGCTAGCTAGCTTGATTGTTTGATATACGGTTCTTCCACATACCTCTTTTGGACAGCTTTTCCCAGTTTTTTTCTTGACCCTTACGATTTGTATAGGGTTTTCCCACATCCTGTAAGATCTTCCTTTGCCTGTCTTTCCATTCTTTTAGTTTTGTTTTACGTTTCTTTCCCACATTTCTGCGATTGTCATCAGCAACAGAAAGGTTGTGCGCTTGTCCGTCCATTCTGAGTGGTGCACATAAACGGTTATTCCACGAGAGCCTATCTTTAAATTTTAAATGATTGTTAATTAGCTCGTGGAAAGCTTGTGAAACCGGTTCACTATAGAAAAAGGGTGTCCAATAATGATTTTTCATGTATATCTCTTTTTTTTAAATGTCACATATATGGTTCTTCGTCTGTAGGATTCAATTGTTTATACAGAAATACTAATGTAACATAGGACACTAGGTCCTTCCCTCAAATTATGAAGTCCAGTGTTCATCTGCAATGTGGAAGAAAAAAACTGGAGGGAAGGTTTGCCTGGCACTGGCAGACAGGCCAACATTTCACAAAGACACTAATCATGGAATGGAAAGCAGTCTTTGGGTTTTATCACCAAGACATCGTAAATCAACTGTTGGAGTTAAGCCTCAGAGGCTCCTCTCAGAAGAACAGACAGGGTGTGAAAGTACTACTATAACAATACATTCTAATATAAAGTAATGTGAATTAAATGACGTTGTAATTTCCACCACAGTATCTGGGGAGTTTCTCCCATTCTTCTCTGCAGATCCTTTTATATGAGAAGCGTTGCTGCGTAGCTATTTTCAGTTCTCTCCAGCGATGTTCGATCTGTTTCAAGTCCGGGCTCTGGCTGGGCCTCTCAAGGACATTCAGATAGTTGTCCCAAAGCCACTCCTGCGCTGTCTTGGCTGTGTACTTAGGATCGTTGTCCTGTTGGAAGGTGAACCTTTGCCCCAGCCTGAGGTCCTGAGCGCTCTGGAGCAGGTTTCATCAAGAATCTCTCTATACTTTGCTCTGTTCATCTTTCCCACGTTCCTCCAGACATGATGCTTGGCATGACTCTGAATCAAAGAGTTCAATCTTTGTTTCATCAGACCAGTGAATGTTGTTTCTCATGGTCTGATAGTCTTTAGGTGCCTTTGGCAAACTATAAGTGGGCTGTCATGTGCCTTTTACTTAAGAGTGGCTTCTGTCTGGCCACTCTACCATAAATGCCTGATTGGCGGAGTGCTGCAGAGATGGTTGTCCTTCTGGAAGGTTCTGTCATCTCCACAGAGTAACTCTTTAGCTCTGTCAGAGTGACCATCGGGTTCTTGGTCACCTCCCTGACCAAGATTCTTCTCCCCCGATTGCTCAGTTTGGACAGGCGGCCAGTACTAGGAAGAGTCTTGATGGTTTCAATCTTCTTACATTTAAGAATGCTGGAGGCCACTGTGTTCGCGGGGAACTTCAATGCTGTAGAAATATTTTGATGCCCTTCCCCAGATCTGTTCCTTCAACATAATCCGGCCTCGGAGGTTTGACCTTCTTTGACCCCATGGCTTGGTTTTTGCTCTGAAATGCACTGTCAAATGTTGGACCTTCTATAAACAGTTGTGTGCCTTTCTAAATCATCTATAATCAGTTGAATTTACCAGAAACATCTCAAGGATGATCAATGGAAACAGGATGCACCTGAGCTCAATTTCGAGCCTCATAGCAAAGGGTCTGAATACTTACAGTTGAAGTCGGAAGTTTACATACACCTTAGCCAAATACATTTAAACTCAGTTTTTCACAATTCCTGACATTTAATCCTAGCAGAAATTCCCTGTCTTAGGTCAGTTAGGATCACCACTTTATTTTAAGAATGTGAAATGTCCGAATAATAGTAGAGAGAATGATTCATTTCAGCTTTTATTTCTTTCATCACATTCCCAGTGGGTCAAAAGTTTACATACACTGAATTAGTATTTGGTAACATTGCCTTTCAATTGTTTAACTTGGGTCAAAAGTTTTGGGTAGCCTTCCGCAAGCTTCCCACAATAAGTTGGGTAACTTTTGGCCCATTCCTCCTGACAGGTTGACAAGCACAGTCAACTTAGTGTATGTAAACTTCTGACCCACTGGAATTGTGATAGAGTGAAATATAAGTGTAAACAATTGTTGGAAAAATAACTTGTGACATGCACAAAGTAGATGTAATAACTGACTTGCCAAAACTATAATTTGTTGTGGAGTGGTTGATAAACTAGCATCACCACCCTGGATGGTTCCGACCTTGAATATGTGGACATCTATAAGTACCTATAAGTACCTAGGTGTCTGGCTAGACTGCAAACTCTCCTTCCAGACCCACATCAAACATCTCCAATCGAAAATCAAATCAAGAGTCGGCTTTCTATTCCGCAACAAAGCCTCCTTCACTCACGCTGCCAAGCTTACCCTAGTAAAACTGACTATCCTACCGATCCTCGACTTCGGCGATGTCATCTACAAAATGGCTTCCAACACTCTACTCAGCAAACTGGATGCAGTCTATCACAGTGCCATCCGTTTTGTCACTAAAGCACCTTATACCACCCACCACTGCGACTTGTATGCTCTAGTCGGCTGGCCCTCACTACATATTCGTCGCCAGACCCACTGGCTCCAGGTCATCTACAAGTCCATGCTAGGTAAAGCTCTGCCTTATCTCAGTTCACTGGTCACGATGGCAACACCCATCTGTAGCACGCGCTCCAGCAGGTGTATCTCACTGATCATCCCTAAAGCCAACACATCATTTGGCCGCCTTTCATTCCAGTACTCTGCTGCCTGTGACTGGAACGAATTGCAAAAATCGCTGAAGTTGGAGACTTTTATCTCCCTCACCAACTTCAAACATCAGCTATCCGAGCAGCTAACCGATCGCTGCAGCTGTACATAGTCTATAGGAAAATAGCCCACCCATTTTCACCTACCTCATTCCCATACTGTTTTTATACTGTTTTTATTTATTTATTTTTCTGCTCTTTTGCACACCAATATCTCTACCTGTACATGACCATCTGATCATTTATCACTCCAGTGTTAATCTGCAAAATTGTATTATTCGCCTACTTCCTCATGCCTTTTGCACACATTGTATATAGACTGCCCATTTTTTCTACTGTGTTATTGACTTGTTAATTGTTTATTCCATGTGTAACTCTGTGTTGTCTGTTCACACTGCTATGCTTTATCTTGGCCAGGTCGCAGTTGCAAATGAGAACTTGTTCTCAACTAGCCTACCTGGTTAAATAAAGGTGAAAAAAAAATGTAATAATAAATAAACAAGTTTTAATGACTCCAACCGAAGTGTATGTAAACTTCCGACTTCAACTGTACATACACAAACACAACAAATAAAAAGATGAGAAAGAGCACCAGAAAGGAGAAAAGGAAAACTTGAGTCCATTAGTTTTTATTATTAGTCTCAGGCAAACAGCGGACACATTAAATGTTTTATTATCCACATTGTGGAGGTCATTTGAAAGTGTCTTGTGCCTTTCATTTATGGGTTGTAATAATGTTGGGCGGCTACAGATGTTAGAGTTATAGAAGTTGTTTAGAACAAACTCTCACAGATACACTCTAAGCAGGGCTTAACCTGGGCTAAATCACCAGTCAAGTTCCGTGAATATCAAAATCAAATCAAATACATTTTTGACAGGCTTTTTCCCAGGCTATCTTTTCCAGGGATTTAAAATGTATATATAGGCATATGTTTTGCTCTTGGATTTACTTTCTCACCTCACAAGATCCCTATTTCTATTGTTTGGGCTTTATTGATTAATAGATCCATCATTCTGTGTTTCTGAGTCTTCATCTCCCCCTCCTCTCTAACCTTGAGGTCGCAACCCACCCCTCCCCAGATAGCATATGAACATATGATAAACCATGGATATCTTTTTATAGAATGTCATCATAGGTACACTTCAACTATGACCGCCAAAAGAGAAAAAAAATCCAGAAAATCACATTGTATGATTTTTAATCTCAATACTTTGTTATATACCCTTTGTTGGCAATGACAGAGGTCAAACGTTTTCTGTAAGTCTTCACAAGGTTTTCACACACTGTTGCTGGTATTTTGGCCCATTCCTCCATGCAGATCTCCTCTAGAGCAGTGATGTTTTGGGGCTGTTGCTGGGCAACACAGACTTTCAACTCCCTCCAAAGATTTTCTATGGGGTTGAGATCTGGAGACGAGCTAGGCCACTCGAGGACCTTGAAATGCTTCTTACAAAGCCACTCCTTCATTGCCCGGGCTGTGTTTAGGATCATTGTCATGCTGAAAGACACGGTTCATCTTCAATGCCCTTGCAGATGGAAGGAGGTTTTAATTCAAAATCTCACGTGACATGGCCCCATTCATTTTGACCCCACGGGGTAAGATCTTGCATGGAGCCCCAGATCGAGGGAGATTATCAGTGGTCTTGTATGTCTTCCATTTCCTAATAATTGTTCCCACAGTTGATTTCTTCAAACCAAGCTGCTTACCTATTGCAGATTCAGTCTTCCCAACCTGCTGAAGGTCTACAATTTTGTTTCTGGTGTCCTTTGACAGCTCTTTGGTCTTGGCTGTTTGAGGTTGTGGACAGGTGTCTTTTATACCGATAACAAGTTCAAACAGGTGCCATTAATACAGGCAACGAGTAGAGGAGAGAGGAGCCTCTTAAAGAAGAAGTTACAGGTCTGTGAGAGCCAGACATCTTGCTTGTTTGTAGGTGACCAAATACTTATTTTCCACCATAATTTGCAAATAAATTCATAAAAAATCCTACAATGTGATTTTCTGGACATTGTTTTTCATTTTATCTGTCATAGTTGAAGTGTACCTATGATGAAAATTACAGGCCTCTCTCATCTTTTTAAGTGGGAGAACTTGCACAATTGGTGGCTGACTAAATACTTTTTTGCCCCACTCTATATCCATTTTCAGAAACGTTGGTAATTTAAGCTTTTATTGTTTAAAGAATTTATGTGAGAGAGTGCTGTTTTTTTCACTATTTAATAATGGCATGGGGTTGTTCAATAACAGACATGTATTTGTTTGAAATCTATCACTTGATGGTTTCATTTCAGAGAGACAAATAATCATGTTTTTCTTTGCAAAACGCTATGTACAGTGGCAAGAAAAAGTATGTGACCCCTTTGGAATTACCTGGATTTCTGCATAAATTGGTAATCAAATTTGATCTGATCTTCATCTAAGTCACAACAGTAGACAAACGTAGTGTGCTTAAACTAATAACACACAAATTACTCTATTGTTCTTGTCTATATTGAATACATAATGTGAACCCCTAGGCTAATGACTTCTCCAAAAGCTAATTTGGAGTCAGTAGTCAACTAGCCTGGATGAGACGAGATTGGAGATGTTGGTTAGAGCTGCTTTGACCTATAAAAAACACTCACAAAATTTGAGTTTGCTATTCACAAGAATCATTGCCTGATGTGAAGAACCATGCCATGAAACAAGTAGATCTCAGAAGACCTAAGATTAAGAATTGTTGAATTGCGTAACGCTGGAAAGGTTTACAAATTATCTCTAAAAGCCTGGATGTTTATCACTCCACGGTAAGATAAATTGTCTATAAATGGAGAAAGTCCCTAGGAGTGGCTGTCCTGCAAAGATGACTGCAAGAGCACAGCGCAGAATTCTCAATGAGTTTGAAAAGAATCCTAGAGTGTCAGCTAAAGACTTACAGAAATCTCTGGAACATGCTAACATCTCTGTTGACGAGTCTATTGAACGTAAAACACTAAACAAGAATGGTGTCCATGGGAGGACACCACAGGAAGAAGCCACAGCTGTCCAAAAAAAACATTGCTGCACGTATGAAATTTACAATAGTGCACCTGGATGTTCCACAGCGCTACTGGCAAAATGTTCTGTGGACAGATGAAACTACAGTTGAGTTGTTTGGAAGGAACACACAACACTATGTGTGGAGAAAAAAGTCACAGCACACCAGTATCAAAACCTCGTCCCAACTGCAAAGTATGGTGGAGGGAGCATCATGGTTTGGGGCTGATTTGCTGGCCCAGGGCCTGGACAGCTTGCTATCATCGACGGAAAAATGAATTCCCAAGTTTATCAAGATATTTTGCAGGAGAACCTATCCGCCAATTGAAGTCCAAAAGAAGTTGGGTGATGCAACAGGACAATAACCCAAAACAAAGTATTAAATCAACAACAGAATGGCTTCAACAGAATGACTTCAACAGAATGAATAATGCCTTCCGGAGTGGCCCAGTCAGAGTACTGACCTCAACCCGATTGAGATGCTGTGACATGATCTCAAGAGAGCAGTTCACATCAGACATCTCAAGAATACTGCTAAACTGAAACAGTTTTGTAAAGTGGAATGGACCAAAATTCCTCCTGCCTGTTGTGCAGGTCTGATCAACAACTACGGAAAACATTTGGTTGGGGTTATTCCTGCCAAAGGAGGGTCAACCATTTATTAAACAAAGGGTTCAAATACTTTCTCCCCCCTAGCACTCTGAATGTTTACACGGTGTGTTCAATAAAAGACATCAAAATGTGTAATTTTTTGTGTGTTATTATTTTAAGCAGACTTGTGTTTTTTTTATTTGAATTTTACCTTTATTTAAATAGGCAAGTCAGTTAAGAACAAATTCTGATTTTCAATGACAGCCTAGGAACAGTGGGTTAACTGCCTGTTCAGGGGCTGAACGACAGATTTGTACCTTGTCAGCTTGGGGGTTTGAACTTGCAACCTCTCAGTTACTCGTCCAACACTCCAACCACTAGGCTACGTCTAATGTTGTGATGTAGATGAAGAACAGATCAGATTTTATGACCAATTCATGCAGAATTCCAGGTATTTCCAAAGGGTTCACATAGTTTTTGCCGCCACTGTATCCGCCTCTCTCAGAGAAATAAGTAGTGCTGTTTGGTTTTTCACGGGTTAATGTAACACATAACTCAATTTTAATAAAGAACTGTAGAAGTGAAACATTTGAGACGTCAATATTAATTGCATATATTTTTATTATTAAATCAATACAGTAATATAAGATCTGTATGTAAAACATTTACAGTTTACATTTTGCAGACGCTTTTATCCAGATCGCCTTAGTGCATTGATCTTAAGATAGCTAGGTGAGACAACCACATTTCACAGTCCAATATACAGTATACAAACTATCCATTCCAGATAAACAATGTACTTTATGTGCACTGAGTGCACCAAATATTAGGAACACCTTCCTCATATAGAATTGCACCCCATTTTGCCCTCAGAACAGCCTCAATTAGTCGGGCCATGGACAAAGCATTCCACAGGATGCTGGCCCTTGTTGACTCCATTGCTTCCCACAGTTGTGTCGAGTTGGCTGGATATCTTTTGGATGATGGACCATTCTTGATACACACAGGAACCTGTTGAGTGTGAAAAACCCTGCGGCGTTGCAGTTCTTGACACGTTTAAACCGGTGCGCCTGGCACCTACTACCATACCCAGTTCAAAGGCACCTCAATCTTATGTGTTGCCCATTCACCCTTTGAATGGCACACATACACAATCCATGTCTCAATTGTGTCAAGGCTTAAAAATAATAATTTACCCTGTCTTCTCCCCTTCACTTACATTGATTGAAGTAGATTTAAGGGATCATAGCTTTCACCTGTATTCCCCTGGTCTGTCCATGTCATGGACAGATCAGGTTTTCCTAATGTTTTGTACACTCAGTGTATAGTGTTTTTGTAAAATAACACAAAAAAAACGTTTTAATATACATATCAAATCTCTGAATTTAAAATCTGAGAACAGTAATCTTTTACACACTGATGAGGGTACCCTTAAGCAATCATTTGTAGTGAGAAAAAAAACGTGTGAGATATAGCGTTTTGGAAATAAACTCTTCATAGTGTTTTCATTTTCCAATGTTTCCATTTTCTTTCAAAATGTCCAGAAATTTTCAGAAACTTCTGGCATGGTCCTTATGTGGAAGGAAAGATGTTAATTGTATGTGATAATCTTCCGAATATCACCTTATATGTTTTAAATCAAGGGATTATCATTGAAATCTGTTACTTATTCAACATTTTAAGGACTTTCTTCTTCCAATAACTGATTGCTGCAATTATGCAGGTCTAGTATGTGATTGATGATAGTAGAATCACCTCAATTGGAGTTGGGGAAATCATCAAACAGGAGCAAAACAACTCCTGGCATTGTTTACACTATGATTAGATAATAATCTTCTCCAGAAACATTGCCATAATTGCGTGATTATTTTTCATTTTGGGCTTAATACAAGTTGAGGAGCTTTTTGACGTAGCCCCAGGTTATTTATGTGCATGGACTCAAATGGGGGGCTGTTATTGTCATTGAGTGATGACAGTAAGCAGGTTTCCATCTGTTAGGTTCAGACAAACAGAGTGAATAACTAACAGACAACTAGTCAAAGCTCAAACCAAGTTTATTCACCCACTGGGTCAAACAGCTGAAAAGACAAAGACATGTTTCCACCAGCACAAGTATTTATACCCTCAAGGGAGAGTCTCCTCCTTGCACCTCTAAACAATACACATTTGTTGCTAGGTAGGAAGTTATGTGATGTGTGTAAAAAAAACTGTTCCTTCTCCATTCATCTAACCTGACCTAAGGCCCACATTCCTCACTAATCCACAGCTATTTAACCTTAATCAGTGACCGCAACCGAGAGATTGCCTTTTCCCTCACTTAGTAACCCCTACTTCTTATCCAACCTCCGTTGACCCCACCATATACATTCCTCATGTAACCATTAATAACTTCTAGTATAGCAAGTATTTCAAACTACAATTCAACAGTCCCCACCCTTTTTTAATAGTACCTCCATACTGTTCAACATTACATACACTTTGAAATTACTTATAAATGAACAGAAAATGGAACATGAACAAAAATCTACAGTTGATTAGTATGTTTACACCTCTGATACGTATGGCCTCTGATCTATCATCACACTATGCATATTCTTATTCCCCCCTCTCGTCGTACAACTAATAATTACATTTCAGCTGGAGCTTTTGACTTCCTCCATTTCAGCTGGAGCTTTTGACTTCCTCCATTTCAGCTGGAGCTTTTGACTTCCTCCATTTCAGCTAGAGCTTTTAACTTCCTCCATTTCAGCTAGAGCGTTTGACTTCCTCCATTTCCTCCTTTGGGTTCTTAAGAGAGTGATAGCACAAGACGTGTAAAGCAAAAAGAAACACAGAACATAACAAGCATTAATAATGCGTTAAGCTGTGCTTAATTATACATGCAAAGGATGTTTAATTCTCAGTCACTAGTTCAGTGCCTAAATGAGCCTGTAAATATGCCTTCGTCTGCTCATACTGTATGCCTCTTCTTCCCCCTGACGTTTGACAGTAAGAATCATTTGGTTCCCATATTCACACCTTAGGATGTTGTCCAGAGTATACAAGCTATATTTCCCCAGGTTCGTGGTCTGCTGGTGTCTAAACCTTCTCTGACCACTTCACTCCCTTAGGTGCAGTACTAAAGGGCATTACTGGTGAATAAAACCTCCTTCCCCCACACTATCCTTTGCTGCTCTATCATCAGCAATGGTTGTGTCAACGTTTTCAATCTCCTGAAATGTTTTTAGTTCTGGTTGCATTAGTCTGAACATTATCGACTGACCTTCAGCTTCTCATTTCACCACTGCTAAGTTACTGGGTAGCTGACATGCTTCTAATAATGCCTCTACCTCATGTACATTTTTAATTGGTGTTCCTGTCGCTGTTATCGTGCCCCGTTGTGACCACAATGTTTCAAAATTAGGAACTACCCCAAATGCATATCGAGAATCAGTGTATATTGTAACATTCTCCCCTTCTGACAACCTACAGGCCTCGGCTAATGCATCTAACTCCACCCCCGGGCTGACACAGAGGCTGGCAGTGGGCCAGGCTTTACTACACCCCTGTCATCACACACAGTGTACTTCTTTACTCTCTTCCCTTCTATGGTCATGTAGCTTGAGCCATCTGTATACAATACTTGTCCCCATTCCAATATTGTCTCTTGCAAATAGGGCCAAGGCTTTGGAGTAATTTGATCTGGGTCACATGTATGCGATTCACACTCTCCAGGCAACGGCATTAACGATGCCGGATTCAAAGTACCAATTTTATGGAATTGTAGATTTTCCCCATTTAACGTTAACTCCCATTATGTCCATTATGTCCAGATTATGTCCAGATCCACTTTTTGCCCCATTGTAATTAAAGCAGTGTTATGCAACATCGTCTCTGTCGCTTCTACCGCCCTCAGACATGGCAGAATTCCTCTAGCAGTCTAACGATTTACTCTCTTTTCCCCCATGATTTTGTGTAACCAATGCACTACAATGTCCTTCATGTTCATGAACAAATATTTTAAAAGGTCATTTTAGGTTTGGCAACTCCAATGCTGCCGCTAATCTATGCGCATGCCCTTCGGATATGCCTAGTTTTTATTCATCGACTTGTTCTTGTCTACTGCCTGCTCCATTTTACGTCTCAGGTCTTTACTTTTGTTATAATAAAATGCTGTGGTTAGGATGCCTGCATATTGTGGTCTGGACTGCTCACTGATATCAGTGACCCACCATGTACAGTTGAAGTCGGAAGTTTACATACACTTAGGTTGGAGTCATTTAAACTCGTTTTTCAACCAAACTATAAATGTCTTGTTGACAAACTATAGTTTTGGCAAGTTTGTTAGGACATCTACTTTGTGCATGACACAAGTCATTTTTACAACAATTGTTCACAGACAGATTATTTCACTTAAAATTCACTGTATCACAACTCCAGTGGTATATACCTGCTCCAGCAGGTATATCTCACTGGTCATCCCCAAAGCCAACATATCCTTTGGCAGCCTTTCCTTCAAGTTCTCTGCTGCCAATGACTGGAACGAATTGCAAAATGTTGGAGACTTATATCTCCCTCACTAACTTTAAGCATCAGCTATCTGAGCAGCTTACCGATTGCTGCAGCTGTACACAGCCCATCTGTAAATAGCCCTTCCAATCTACCTACCTCATCCCCATATTGTTTTTATTTACTTTTTTGCTCTTTTGCACACCAGTATATCTACTTGCACGTCATCATCTGCACATCTATCACTCCAGTGTTAATTTTCTAAATTGTAATTGCTTCGCTACTATTGCCTATTGATTGCCTTACCTCCTCACGCCATCACACACACTGTATATAGACTTTCTCTATTGTGTTATTGATTGTACATTTGTTTATTCCATGTGTAACTGTGTTGTTTGTGTCGCACTGCTTTGCTTTATCTTGGTCAGGCCACAGTTGTAAATGAGAATGTATTTTTAACTGGCCTACCTGTTTAATTAAAAAAGAAGAAGAAAACAAACAAAAAATGTTGTGGGGGTGCATTGGTGTACTTCACAAAATAGATGGCATGATGAGGAAGGGAAATTATGTGGATATATTGACACAAGATCTCAAGAAAAAGCATGTGCGAGCAAGGAGGCCTACAAACATGACTCAGTTACAACAGCTCTGTCAGGAGGAATGGCCCAAAATTCACCCAACTTATTGTGGGAAGCTTGTGGAAGGCTACCCAAAATGTTTGACGCAAGTTAAATATTTTAAAGGCAATGCTACCAAATACTAATTCACTGTATGTAAACGTATAACCCACTGGCAATGTGATGAAAGAAATAATTGCTGAAATAAATAATTCTCTTTACTATTATTCCGACATTTCACCTTAAAATGAAGTGGTGATCCTAACTGGCTTAAGACAGGGATTTCTTTACTAGGATTAAATGTCAGCAATTGTGAAAAACTGAGTTTAAATGTATTTGGCTAAGGTGTGTAATGTATGTATGTAAATGTAAACTGCTGACTTCAACTGTATATTCGTCATACGTGTAACCATTAACTTCTATCATATCAAGTATTTCAAACTACAATCCAACACATCCAACCTTTTTATGTGAGTAAAGTACATGTTGGATAAGAAATGTCATGACAGGCCTTCATGATGGAAACAGCTAATTTTTCGTTAAACTTTCCAAATGTTGAAAAGCAAAATACGTTAGACAGGAGGGATCTTTTTGGGTCTGTAATTTTTTTTATAGAAATGACTGTTGAAATGCTTTTTTTGTGTGCAAATATTGATATAATAACCATCATATTATGATTGGCTGCCATTTGACAAACAAATATTCTTGCTCTTTTGTCTATCATAATCTCAACATGCAGGCTGTACCCACACTGTTTATGCAAGCTGTTGCACAGAGCGCATGTGCCAATACTGAAATGGGCACATTCACTATATAAGCAAAAACATTTTTTCACAAAACCATCATTAAAGCTGAAAATGTGATAAACCCATTTAACTTGAACTTTTTATTTTGTACATGGATATTTAACAGTAAAAGTTATGTTTATGTGCACGGTGTCATCACGCACAACCTTTTATCCAAAACAAGTCCATTTAATGGAAACATGCACATCATGTTTTCTAAAGATTTTATAACTTTGGCTTGACAATCTGTCACAAATTGAATGTAAACCTATCTATAGATGCCAAAATGGTTGAGACGGCATCAGTCTGCTAACAATTTTCTGTGCTCTCTATCACTCTCTCCAGCTAACGAGAGAGAGAGAGAGAGAAATATGACCAATTAGTGGTGCTAATGGTATTGTGCAGCCACATGTCAGACAGTATATTATGATCCACAAGTTGCTCATGGACATAATGGGAGAACCAATGACAACCTGAATGAGAATTATCTTTGTTAATCTGATTCTGTTTGATCTGGTGATCTGCTACATTCCCTGACCAGTTGCTATAAATTCTATTTCTGGAATTAAATCAAATATGTGTCATTAACTTCGTAAACAACAGGTGTTGACTAACAGTGAAATGCTTTCTTATGGGCCTTTCCCAACATTGCAGAGAGAAAGAAAATAGAGAAATAATAGAAAAGTAAAACATGTAATAATACAAGTAATAATAGATAAACAATGAGTAATGATAACTTGGCTATATACAAGGGGTACAAGTAACAAGTCGATGTGCAGGGGTATAAGGTAATTAAGGTAGATATGTACAGTACCAGTCAGAAGTTTGGACACACCTTGTAGAATAATAGTGAAAACATCAAGACTATGAAATAACACATATGGAATCATCTAGTAACCAAAAAGTGTTAAACATATTTTATATTTGAAATTCTTCAAAGTAGCCACACTTTGCCTTGATGACAGCTTTGCACACTCTTGGCATTCTCTCTAGCAGCTTTACAAGGAATGCTTTTCCAACTGTTTTGAAAGAGTTTCCACATATGCTGAGCACTTGTTGGCTGCTTTTCCTTCACTCTGCGGTCCAACTCATCCCAAACCATCTCAATTGAGTTGTGGAGGCCAGGTAATCTTACGCAGCACTCCATCACTCTCCTTCTTGGTCAAATAGCAGTGAAGCAGCCAGTCATGATGCTCTCAGTGGTGCAGATCCTCCTTTTTGAGGATCTGAGGGCCCATGACAAATCTTTTCAACCCCCTGAGGGGGAAGAGGTGTTGTCGTGCCCTCGTCACGACTGTGTTGGTGTATTTGAACCATGGTAGATCCTGAGTGATGTGGACACAGAGAAACTTGGAAGCTCTCGATCCGCTCCACTACAACCTCATCGAAGTAAATGGGGACATGTACGACCCTCCATTTCCTGTAGTCCACGATCAGCTCCTTTGTCTTATTGACGTTGAGGGAGAGGTTGTTGTCCTAGCACCATATGGCCAGGTCTCTAACCTCCTCCAAAAGGCTGTCTCATCGTTTTCGGTGATCAGGCCTACCACCGTTGTGTCGTCGGGCAAGCTTAATAATCATGTTGGAGTCATGCAAGGCCAAACAGTCATGAGTACAGGAGGGAGTACAGGAGGGGAAGAAGTACGTACCCCCGAGGGGCCCCGTGTGGAGGGTTGTTGCCTACCCTCACCACCTGGGGGTGTCCTGTCAGGAAGTCCAGGATCCAGTTGCAGAGGGAGGTGTTCAGTCCCAGGGTCTTTAGCTAAGTGTTGAGCTTGGAGGGCTCAATGATGTTGAAAGCTGAGCTGTAGTCAATGAATAGCATTCTCAAAAAGTTGTTCTGTGATCACACAGTCGTCCAGAACAGCTGGTGCTGTCATACATGGGACAGTGTTGCTACAAAAGAAGCAAGCATAGAAGGCATTTAGCTCATCTGGTAGGCTCACATCACTAGTTAGCTCACGCCTGGGTATCCAAGCAAGAACTACCACATCAAACTACCACATCACATACACATGGTTAGCAGATGTTAATGCGAGTGTAGCGAAATGCTTGTGCTTCTAGTTCCGACAATGCAGTAATAACCAACGAGCAATCTAACCTAACAATTCCACAACTACTATCTTATACACACAAGTGTAAAGGGATAAAGAATATGTACATAAAGATATATGAATGAGTGATGGTACAGAACGGCATAGGCAAGATGCAGTAGATAGCATCGAATACAGTATATACATATGAGATTAGTAATGTAGGGTATTTAAAGTGGCTAGTGATACATGTATTACATAAAGATGGCAAGATAGAGTAGATGATATAGAGTACAGTATATACATATGAGATGTGTAATGTAGGGTATGTAAACAGTATATTAAGTGGCATTGCTTAAAGTGGCTAGTGATACATTTTTTACATCAATTTCCATCAATATCCATTATTGAAGTGAGCTGGAGTTGAGTCAGTATGTTGGCAGCAGCCACTCAATGTTAGTGGTGGATGTTTAACAGTCTCATGGCCTTGAGATAGAAGCTGTTTTTCAGTCTCTCGGTCCCTGCTTTGATGCACCTGTACTGACCTCGCGTTCTGGATGATGGTGGGGTGAAAAGGCAGTGGCTCGGGTGGTTGTTGTCCTTGATGATCTTTATGGCCTTCCTGTGACATCGGGTGGTGTAGGTGTCCTGGAGGGCAGGTAGTTTGCCCCCGGTGATGCGTTGTGCAGACCTCACTACCCTCTTGAGAGCCTTACGGTTGTGGGCGGAGCAGTTGCCGTACAAGGCGGTGATACAGCCCGACAGGATGCTCTCGATTGTGCATCTGTAGAAGATTGTGACTGCTTTTGGTGAGAAGCCAAATTTCTTCAGCCTCCTGAGGTTGAAGAGGTGCTACCTTCTTCACAATGCTGTCTGTGTGGGTGGACCAATTCAGTTTGTCCGTGATGTGTACGCCGAGGAACTTAAAACTTACTACCCTCTCCACTACTGTCCCGTCGATGTGGATAGGGGGGTGCTCCCTCTGCTGTTTCCTGAAGTCCACAATCATCTCCTTGGTTTTGTTGACGTTGAGTGTGAGGTTATTTTCCTGACACCACACTCCGAGGGCCCTCACCTCCTCCCTGTAGGCCGTCTAGTTCTTGTTGGTAATCAAGCCTACCACTGTAGTGTCGTCCGCAAACTTGATGATTGAGTTGGAGGCGTGCATGGCCATGCAGTCGTGGGTGAATAGGGAGTACAGGAGAGTGCTCAGAACGCACCCTTGTGGGGCCCCAGTGTTGAGGATCAGCGGGGTGGAGATGTTGTTACCTATCCTCACCACCTGGGGGCGGCCCGTCCGGAAGTCCAGTACCCAGTTGCACAAGGCGGGGTCGAGACCCAGGGTCTCGAGCTTTATGACGAGTTTGGAGGGAGGGTACTATGGTGTTAAATGCTGAGCTGTAGTCGATGGACAGCATTCTCACATCCGACAAGCGTCAGTGGATTCGTCCTGTATTGACGCTTTGACTTTTTGATGGTTTGTCGGAGGGCGTAGTGGGATTTATTTTTAATGTCTGTGTTAATTGTCCTGCTCCTTGGAATTGGCAGTTCTAGCCTTTAGCTCAATGCGGATGTTGCCTGTAATACATTGCTTCTAGTTGGGATATGTACGTACAGTCACTGTGGGGATGACATTGTCGATGCACTTATTAATGAAGCCATGACTGATGTGGTACACTCCTTAATGCCATCGGTTGAGTTCCGGAACATATTCTAGTCTGTGCTAGTGAAACAGTACTGTGGCTTGGTATCCGCTTCATCGGACCACTTCCGTATTGAGCGCGTCACTGGTATTTCTTGTTTGAGACTTTGCTTGTAAGCAGGAGGATGGAGTTATGGTCAGATTTGCCAAATGGAGAGCTTTGTATGCATCTATGTATGGAGTAAAGGTGAATGTCTAAAGCTTATCTTGAGGTCGTCTCACTCAGGCGAGCAGAACCACCAGACTACCTTAATATTAGAGATTGCGCATTAGCTGTTGTTAACAAAGAGACACATCACCCCCTTGAGTTTTCCCAATGCTGCCATTCTGTCCTTCCAATGCATAGAAAAACAGCTAGAATATTAACCATGTCTTTGTTCAGCCAAGTTACTGAGAGACACAGGATACTACACAGTTCTTCAGGTCCCGTTGATAGGATAGTCTCAAACACAGCTCGTCCAGTTTGTTCTCCAGTGGAGTTTGTTCCTCTGCAAAACAACAAGCCCAACGTCAACAGTGAAGAGGCGACTCCGGGATGCTGGCCTTCTAGGCAGAATTCCTCTGTCCATTGTCTGTGTTATTTTCTCCATCTTAATATTTTATTTTTATTGGCCAGTCTGAGATATGGCTTTTCTTTGCAACTCTGCCTAGAAGGCCAGTATCCCGGAGTCATCTCTTCACTGTTGATGTTGAGACTTGTATTTTGCGGGTACTATTTCATGAAGCTGCCAGTTGAGGACTTGTGAGGCGTCTGTTTCTCAAACTAGACACTCTAATGTACTTGTCCTCTTGCTCAGTTGTGCATCGCAGCCTCCCAGTCCTCTTTCTATTCTGGTTAGAGACAATTTACACTGTTTTGTGAAGGGAGTAGTACACACCATTGTACGAGATCTTCAGTTTCTTGGCAATTTCTCGCATGGAATAGCCTTCATTTCTCAGAACAAGAATAGACTGACAAGTTTCAGAAGAAAGTTATTTGTTTCTGGCCATTTTGAGCCTATAATCGAACCCACAAATGCTGATACATTACTCCAGATACTCAACTAGTCTAAAGAAGGACATTTTTAGTGCTTCTTTAATCAGGACAACAGTTTTCAGCTGTGCAAACACAATTGAAAAATGGTTTTCTAATGATCAATTAGCCTTTTAAAATTATAAACTTGGATTAGCTAACACAACGTGCCATTGGAACACAGGAGAGATGGTTGCTGACAATGGGCCTCTGTACGCCTAGTTATTCCATAACAAAATCTGCCGTTTCCAGCTACAATAGTCATTTACAACATTATCATTATCTACGCTGTATTTCAGATCAATTTAATGTTATTTTAATGGACAAAAAATGAGCTTTTCTTTCACAAACAAGGAGATTTCTAAGTGACCCAAACTTTTGAACAGTATTGTATGTTTTTCCTTTGTTTATCTTATTTTTGTGAGGCTGTGTTTTTTGTTCTAATTTTCAGATGATAATGAGAATAGAAGGGCCCAAGGAAATCAATTCTCCTTTTTAAACCAGTGGAGGGACAGAAGGGTGGCTGTGGATTCAAAGGGGCTCTTGAGAACGAGACATGGAACAATATCCCTTGGCTGAAATAATTTCCTCTTTGGCTGTGCTACTTGAATCAAAGAGGAAATGAGAAGCCCAAAAACGTGTTAATTGCATTTTGCCCCTCAGTCTTCAGTCTGCCAAAAATAGCCAGGAGAAAATAATGTACAACTTGATTATTTATAAGCTAACCCTTTATTAGCTGTGTTTCCTAGTTAAACCACATCAGTATTGTGGTTAAGATCTTGCATGCTATTAGGATGTCTCCTTGACTATTACTTGGCTTCCCAGAGAAAATAAAAGAAACCACATCCCTTCAGTATAATGGCAGCATACTCTCACACACACATGCGTGCCCACAAACACCATGCTCTGCTGACCTTGAACTAACACACACACACACACACACACACACACACACACACACACACACACACACACACACACACACACACACACACACACACACACACACACACACACACACACACACACACACACACACACACACACACACACACACACACACACACACACACACACACACACACACACACACACACACACGACAGGTTACTTAGAGGACATTGGTTGTTAGTGGGCTGTTAGGGCCTGACGAGCCTGTGTCACAGTAATTGAGTAGACAGAGGCAGGGTAATTAGGGGTAATTGTGTGGCCTGGTAAAGCCTGTGTTGCTGGCTGCTGTGATGCTGCTGTAATTATGTCACTGCGCTGGGCTGTGATTTGGACGACCCAGGTCACATGGAAGGCACCATAAACCATGATCAGGATCAGGCACACTTCTTCAGAGTCAATTGTGTATTTACGACTGACAATGAAGAACAAAGAGGCTTGTCTGCATAAGTGTTGAGGTGCCAATGGGCCAGAATTAAGCAGGGTGGGGAGATAAAGAGCCTGAAGGTTTTATTAGGGTCACAAAGTTACTTTATAACAACCTATTAGTGAATGGCAGCGTGGATTATGGAGATAAGGAGCTTATCGATATGTTGCGCCGGTGGTAAATAAGTAATATATTGCCTTTGATGATGCATTGTAAATCAGCTAGGGACTGAAGGACTGTACATATTGGAGGGCACCTGGTTACAGTTGAAGTCGGAGGTTTACATACACTTAGGTTGGAGTCATTAAAACTTGTTTTTCAACCACTCCACAATTGTTAACGAACTATAGTTTTGGCAAGTTGGTTAGGACATCTACTTTGTGCATGACACAAGTAATTTCCAACAATTGTTTACAGACAGATTATTTCACCTATAATTCACTGCATCACAATTCCAGTGGGTCAGAAGTTTACATACACTAAGTTGACTGTGCCTTTAAACAGCTTAGAATATTCCAGAAAATGGTGTCATGGCTTTAGAAGCTTTTGATTGGCTAATTTACATCATTTGAGTCAATTGGAGGTCTACCTGTGGATGTATTCAAGGCCTACTTTAAAACTCAGTGTCTCTTTGCTTGATATCATGGGGAAATCAAAAGAAATCAGCCAAGACCTCAGACAAAAATTGTAGACCTCCACAAGTCTGGTTCATCCTTGGGAGCAATTTCCAAATGCCTGAAGGTACCACGTTCATCTGTACAAACAATAATACACAAGTATTAACACCATGGGACCACGCAGCCGTCATACCGCTCAGGAAGAGACTCGTTCTGTCCTAGAGATGAACATACTTTTGTGCGTAAAGTGCATGTCAATCCCAGAACAACAGCAAAGGACATTGTGAAGATGCTGGAGGAAACAGGTACAAAAGTATCTATATCCACAGTAAAACGAGTCCTATATGGACAAAACCTGAAATCCTGCTCAGCAAGTAAGAAGCCACTGTTCCAAAACCGCCATAAAAAAGCCAGACTACGGTTTGCAACTGCTCATGGAGACAAAGATCATTCTTTTTGGAGAAATGTCCTCTGGTCTGGTGAAACAAAAAAATAACTGTTTGGCCATAATGACCATCGTTCTGTTTGGAGGAAAAAGGGGGATGCTTGCAAGCCAAAGAACACCATCCAACTCGTGAAGCATGGAGGTGGCACCATTATGTTGAGGGGGTGCTTTGCTGCAGGAGGGACTGATGCACTTCACAAAATAGATGGCAACATGAGGGAGAAAATGATGTGTATATATTGAAGTAGCATCTCAAGACATCAGTCAGGAAGCGATAGCTTGGTCGCAAATGGGTCTTCCAAATGGACAATGACCCCAAGCATACTTCCAAAGTTGTGGCAAAATGGCTTAAGGACATCAAAGTGAAGGTACTGGAGTGGCCATCACAAAGCCCTGACCTCAATCCTATAGAAAATGTGTGGGTAGAACTGAAAAAGTGTGTGCGATAAGGAGGCTTACAACCCTGACTCAGTTACACCAGCTCTATCAGGAGGAATGGGCCAAAATTCTCCCAACTTATTGTGGGAAACTTGTGGAAGGCTACCCGAAACGGTTGACCCAAGTTAAACAATTTAAAGGCAATGCTACCAAATACTAATTGAGTGTATGTAAACTTCTGACCCACTGGGAATGTGATGAAAGAAATAAAAGCTGAAATAAATCATTCTTTCTACTATTATTCTGACATTTCACATTCTTCAAATAAAGTGGTGATCCTAACTGACCTGAGACAGGGAATTGTTACGAGGATTAAATGTCAGGAATTGTGAAATGTATTTGGCTAAGGTGTTTGTAAACTTACGACTTCTGCTGTATGTACTTGTAACTTCTTTTCATTTGGGAAGCTATAATTTTCTAATTTAATTTATTGAATGATATTGTTGTTACAACATAGATTTGTATTGACTGTGATTAAGGCATGGGAATATAACAGCTCCTTCAAGGCTAAATTGACAAACTTGGCATGCATAACCTACCACGTGATTCTCAAAAAAGACAGGCCAAACTCGTGTTTGTATAAGTGGATACAAAGGCACTGTGTAGCCTAATTAGGCAATTTTTGTATAATTACTATTTAGTAGTAAGTAAATATTGTTTTTACATTTCATTTTATACAGCCTACATGCAAAATGTATAGGCATGTTGTTGAAGTGCTGTTGTTGAAATGCTGAGCTCTCGTGCCAGCTTGTAGCGTAAGTCGCTCTGGATAAGAGCGTCTGCTAAATGACTTAAATGTAAATGTAAATGTAGCGTATTGTAGCGTCTTTCCCCAGCATTTTACAGTTTATTTCCACCATAAAGCATTGCGGACTAAAGAGTCATTATCGACAGCTTTAAATAATCAGGTCCATTTACTTTTCAAAATCTTAAACTGACAAGGGGTAGGCCTAACCGTTTAACCATTTTCTGTAACAAAAGCCACAATACCATCACATACCCCTCAATTCGAGCTCTGGTTTTAACCTAACACACCAAGCCATTCACTGACACTGAGATATTTAAGAAGTCCATGGTGAATGAAGGAATTACCAGACAAAATCGATGGACAGTAGACTATGGGCTCTATTTTAACAAACATAACGCAATGGTACATCTAAGCGCTGGCAGTAGTGCTTCAGGTTTCGAGGGTGTATCTTAAATATTTGTGCTATTTCCACAACCATTAATGATGAGTGCAGTGCTGGCGGTGGTGTGAAAGGGCTGGATTCTGGAGGAAAAAACAAGTTTGGGTGTGTTGAGGCTTGGCCCCTCACTGGCCAATCAGAATGTGCTCTATGGCTAAATGCATGTATGTGGTTCCTTCAAGTTTTTTATTCAGTATTTTATGTATTGCCTTGGAATCAACTCCAATACTAATATTTGTCTGTTATAGTTTGTTAAATAGCTTACAGAAAATAAAAAAATGTAGACCTATCCCATCTTTGACAAATATGTTAATTTAAACCTGTTCGCAGTCCACATTGTTCTAAGTAATTGCATGGCGTGTGGAAATATATACATAGAATTCGCACTGATATAGGGGCTAAGGCCTACTTGCATTATGGCTGAGCATGTCAAACATTGGACTTGCCAAACATTGTCAATAAGCAATATTACATTCATTATTGATTAGGCCTAAAAAGTGAGTGAATAATTCTAATCAAATTCTAAACTAAATGAAACAACAAATAAATAAGCTATGTCTAATGTCAGGATTTGGCCAGGGTTGTTCCGGTTTTTGGTCACTAGATGCCCCATTGTGCTTTTTGACCTTTTGTTTTCCCTTGATCCCCATTATTATTTGCACCTGTGCCTCGTTTCCCCTGATTGTATTTAAACCCTTAGTTTTCCTCAGTTATTTGCTCTGTGTTTGTATGTTAGCACCCAGCCCTAGTATTCTGTATACTCTTGTTGATCCCGGTGGAATTCTGTTTTTTGTTCTTGTTTATTTATTTTTGAGTATCTTTTGAGGCTTTTTATGCTATACCTACCACCTTGTGGATTTACCTTTTTGTCTTGGAGGATTACCTTTGTTCTTGTGGAATTCCTTTTGAGGTTTTGGAGTTACATGTTTTCCTGAAGGACTTCACTTTTTTACTTCATTAAATACACTGTCTCAAGTACTGCTGTGTCTGCCTCATCTTCTGGGTTCTGCTGACTATTCGTGGCTCAGTTGGTTAAGTGACTGTTTCTCACTCCGGAGACCTGGGTTCATAACCGGGTCCTGACAGTCTAAGTACCCTTACAGGCATAATAATTGCTCCCCATGGGCACACAGTATTATATCAAAATGCAGACCATGGAGGGTTTATGTGCATCCCCCAAAAATTGTAACTGGACAAAGATCCAATACCAAGAGAAAGGGAGAATGTCCACTCACTGTTATACTGCCTCCAAATATAATGTTTTATAAAGATATTGGAGACATCTTACAGATCTCATTCACACTTCTCCAGAAGTTGCATTGCATGCGCACCACAGAAGTTCTCACCATAAACCTGGTACGGTGAATTGTTCTAATAAGTTTGGTTTTAATAAAATTTTCGAAAAGCAAGCGATCATTTTTTTTAAAGCAACAACAATAAAGAAATGTAAAATGTGAAGATATCATCAAATCTTCAGGATAAAAAAGACACGAGGCATTGCTGTTGAACCACCCTTCGTTTTAGTCCGCCCAGGGTAAGGGTAACATATAGAGCACTTGGGTTTTGAACTTAAATACAATATTTGATTCATGATGGGCATATGTAGCCTGCATCATGGAAGGGGTTTTACGCATGTCCAAAATGGGAACTGCGAGGCTAAAATAATCTAGGCCCTGACTAATACATAGATAAAAAGACAATGGCAGCTTACTATTTTGCTTCTATCAGAATTGTTGTTTTAATAAAGCTTTGGTGATTAAAATGTATTTCCAAGCGGTCTGATGAGCCAAACGTTTTATCCACGGTATTGACTACTTGATTGCATTGGGCAGGACAAAAAAATAATATTAATGGGGGAGGGGAGACTATGTTTGGTTTTTAATCAAATAAAAATAAATGGGAAATAGAAAGTATGCAGGCACCTAAAGCACATAACTTTTGTTCCATACGCATATGGTCAGTGTGCATCATGGCTGAATTGGCTGCGTTTCAGCTGTCAAAATTCATGCCATAACCAACCGCGTTACCGTTAAAACCAGCTTTTGGTGGGTCTTAAATATCCCTACAAGTGTTGCCTGAAATTAACACTTTGGATCATGTTTATGAGGATACGCCTCAAATATTTCCAACCCTCCCATATGAGTACAAGCGAGATAATATAAGACAGGTAAATTACCAATACTTACGCACCAGTTTGAAAATAGCAGAGTGCTGGATTTAAAAGGTTGAAATTGCCAACGAATGTGCATTTGCCACTTGCGCCGCCTTAAAACTAGGCAAAAATAGAGCCCATTAATTGAGTCTGTCAAACACATTAAAGGGACACTTTGGGATTTTGGCAATGAGGCCCTTCCTTCAAACTGGACACAGAGAAATACATAAATTGCCAAAATCCTGAAATATCCCTTTAACTCTGATAAATAGCTTCACTTTGGGCAACGAAACATTGTTTTTATTAAAATAAATTATTCTCATCTTTGCGATCTCCCTCTCAAACTGAATAGAACATCAGTAGGCCGAGTCCGGGTGCACAGATATAGCATTTCTTGGACAAATAAACAGTTATTTTTGGTAGAAGCCTTTGACTCCTCTCTTTAGGCAGCAAAGAAGGGTTTACATCAGCTAGAGCAGGGAAGGGCAGGGCAGGGCAGGGCAGATGATTGGGATAGCCTATCAATTGCAGTGTGTAATGCAGTGTACCCTAGTTTAATATACACCATCCCAGCAGCACAAAAACTCATGAAGGAAGTACATTTTCTTAGATATTACTGTATAACTTTGCTCTGTGCTTCTCCAAGCATGCTTTTCGTATAGCCTAGGCCTATTGTCTATAGTATATAGGCTATGGATCATTTGATTGAGACCACACTAGGCACACTTGATATTACACTAACAGCAGAGAATCAGGGATGAGGGGCAGCATCGGGCACATAGCATCGATATATAATAATCAACTAAATCTAAAATCCTGAGCAATATAACATTTCATTAATTACAAATTACATAACCCTCCTCTGGAATAAATGATCTATAACAAAAACTCCCCATAACTGAAAACACCTTAAATTTGTTTACATTTTGTCTGCTCCCTTATAAATCGCAATTCGGGTCAGTTGGGCATATTTTGAAAGCTTGTTCTATTGCCAACATGACTAGCTACGCTATAAAATATGGCTTTTACAATATCCTAATATTTATATATTTCTTAATTTCTTTATTTTACTTTTAGATTTGGGTGTATTGTGATGAATTGTTAGATATGTTTGTTTAGTTTTTTTCACCTTGATTTAACCAGGTAGGCTAGTTGAGAACAAGTTCTCATTTGCAAATGCGACCTGGCCAAGATAAAGCATAGCAATTCGACACAATACAACAACACAGAGTTACACATGGAATAAACAAAACATACAGTCAATAAAGAAGTAGAACAAAGAAAACAAAAGTCTATATACAGTGAGTGCAAATGAAGTAAGATAAGGCAGTTAAGGCAATAAATAGGCCATGGTGGAGAAGTAGTTACAATATAGCAATTAAACACTGGAATGGTAGATGTGCAGAAGATGAATGTGCAAGTAGAGATACTGGGGTGCAAATGAGCAAGATAAATAAATAAATACAGTATGGGAATGGTAGGTAGATAGATGGGCTGTTTACAGATGGGCTATGCTCTTACAGCTGGTGCTTAAAGCTAGTGAGTGTAATGAACTTCATCTGTTGTTTGTAGAAAGTCAGACCGAAATGCAGCATGTAGGTTACTCATGACTTTTAATGAAGCTAATACGGTACATGAAATAACGGAAGAAGAAAACAACAAACGAATGAAACTAATACAGCCTATCTGGTGACTAACACTAAGACAGGTACAATCGCCCACGAAATACAACGTGCACTCAGGCTGCCTAAATACGGTTCCCAATCCGAGACAACGAGAATCAGCTGACTCCAATTAGGAATCGCCTCAGGCAGCCAAGCCTAACTAGACACACCCCTACTAATACACACTCCTAATTAATACAAACCCCAATACGAAATACAACATAAACCCATGTCACACCCTGGCCTACCCAAACATATAACAAAAACACAAGATACAATGACCAAGGCGTGACAGAACCCCCCCCCTAAGGTGCGGACTCCGGGACGCACCTCAAGAGCATAGGGAGGGTCCGGGTGGGCGTCTGTCCATGGTGGCGGTTCTGGCTCGGGACGTGGACCCCACTCCATAAATGTCCTTGTTCCTCCCCTTCGCGTCCTAGGATAATCCACCTTCTCCGCCGACCATGGCCTAATAGTCCTCACCCTGACCCCCACATAACTGAGGGGCAGCTCGGGACAGAGGGGCAGCTCGGGACAGAGGGGCAGCTCGGGACAGAGGGGCAGCTCGGGACAGAGGGGCAACTCAGGATAGAGGGGCAACTCGGGACAGCGGGGCAGCCCGGGACAGAGGGGCAGCCCGGGACCGAAGCAGCCCGGTACTGAGGGGAAGCCCGGTACTGAGGGGAAGCCCGGTACTGAGGGGAAGCCCGGGAATGGGGGGAAGCCCGGTACTGAGGGGAAGCCCGGTACTGAGGGGAAGCTCGGTACTGAGAGGAAGCTCGGTACAGAGAGGGAGCCCGGTACAGAGAGGGAGCCCGGTACAGAGAGGGAGCCTAGTACTGAGAGGAAGCTCAGTACTGAGAGGAAGCTCAGGCAGGTAGTAGGCTCCGGTAAATCCTGGCTGGCTGGTGGACCTGGATGATTAAGGTTGTCTGGCCGATCTAGAAGATCTTGGTAGACTGGCACTTCTGGCGGATCCTGGCAGACTGGTGACGCTGGGCCGACAGGAGACTCCGGCAGCGCAGGAGAGGAGAAAAGCTCTGGTTGCGCTAAACAGGCGAGGCGCACTGGAGGCCTGGTGCGTGGTGCTGGAACTGGTGGTACTGGCGCGAGGACACGCACAGGAAGCCTGGTGCGGGGAGCTGCTACCGGAGGACTGGTGTGTAGAGGTGGCTCTGGATAGACCGGACCGTGCAGGCGCACTGGAGCTCTAGAGCACCGAGCCTGCCCAAGCTTACCTGGCTCGATGCCCACTCTAGCCCGGCCAATAGGAAGGGCTGGTATGTGTCGCAGCTGGCTCTGCACCCGCACTGGAAACACCGTGCGCTCCATAGCATAACACGGTGCCTGCCCGGTCTCTCTAGCCCAATGGTGAGCACAGGGAGTATGCGCAGGTTTCCTACCTGGCATAACTATTCTCCCTTTTAGCCCCCCCAATATTTTTTTGGGGGTGACTTTCCGGTTTCCAACCGCGTCGCCGTGCTGCCTCCTCATACATACGCCTCTCCGCTTTAGCTGCCTCTATTTCCTCCTTGGGACAGCGATATTCTCCCGGCTGCTCCCAGGGTCCTTGACCGTCTAATTCCTCCTCCCATGTCCAAATCTCCAAATGATGCATTCTCTCCCATTGCAACTGCTCTTCACGATTAACAGGGAGAGTAGGCTCAGGTCTGTTTCCTGACTCAGCCACTCTCTCTCTGCGCTTTCCCCTGTTACCTTCAGTTTTCGCTCTGTATAGCAATGCTTTCCTTCTCGATTCCATCCGTGTATAGCCCTCTTCGCATTGCTGTAGGGAATCCCAGGCGGGCTCTTGCACTCGCTCTGGGTCGGCTGCCCACCTGTCGATTTCTTCCCACGTCGTATAATCCCTGCTTCTGCCGTCCATATCGTCCTCCTTTAGCTCCTGCCAGTTCACACGCTGCTCGGTCTGTGAATCGTGGTGGGCGATTCTGTAAGGAACTTCTTCTGTTGTTTGTAGAAAGTCAGACCGAAATGCAGCGTGTAGGTTACTCATGACTTTTAATGAAGCTAATACGGTACATGAAATAACGGAAGAAGAAAACAACAAACGAATGAAACTAATACAGCCTATCTGGTGACTAACACTAAGACAGGTACAATCGCCCACGAAATACAACGCGCACTCAGGCTGCCTAAATACGGTTCCCAATCCGAGACAACTAGAATCAGCTGACTCCAATTAGGAATCGCCTCAGGCAGCCAAGCCTAACTAGACACACCCCTACTAATACACACTCCTAATTAATACAAACCCCAATACGAAATACAACATAAACCCATGTCACACCCTGGCCTACCCAAACATATAACAAAAACACAAGATACAATGACCAAGGCGTGACAGTGAGGGAGATATGAGTCTCCAGCTTCAGAGATTTTTGCAGTTCGTTCAAGTCATTGGCAGCAGAGAACTGGAAGGAAAGACGACCAAAGGAGGAATTGGCTTTGGGGGTGACCAGTGAGATATACCTGCTGGAGCGCATGCTATGAATGGGTGCTGCTATGGTGATCAATGAGCTGAGATGGCTTTACCTAACAGAGACTTGTAGATAACCTTTAGCCAGTGGGTTTGGCGACGAGTATGAAGCGAGGGCCAACAAACGAGAGCGTACGGGTCGCAATGGTTGGTAGTGTATGGGGCTTTGGTGATAAAACGGATGGCACTGTGATAGACTGCATCCAGTTTGTTGAGTAGTGTTGGAGGCTATTTTATAGATGTGTATCCAAGATGGCGTAGCAGTCGGACGTGTGTTTTGTCTTGTCCCGTCCTGTCTGGTGTAAATATAGTTTTCCTCGTTTTTTTTCTGTATATATTTCATACATATTTTAATCTCACTTTCCAACTATAGGCTGAATATACTCTCCTGCAACCCGCATCACCCAATGTGGTACGGATCTGCTTTTTCTATACTTTAGAACCAGAACCCCCATCAGAAGCTAGCCAGCTAACTAGCTACTAGCTAGTACTCAGTTAGCCACTGCTAGCGGTCTTCAAAGCTAACTAGGACACCAGCGCGACATCAACCCAGAGCATATCAGACTGCTTTTTCTCTACCACATCTCCGGATTCCTACCGCAAGCTCTGAACCTTTACACCGGATCATCGCAACTAGCTAGCTGCAATCCGTGTGGCTACTCCTGGCTAACGTCTCTGCCCCAAAGCAAGCACCAGTTAGCCTTGAGCTAGCCTCGAGCTAAGCCCATCTCCCGACTAGCCGAAGAGGTCCAACATTACCTCTTTTGCCAATTGGCCTGGACCCTTTACTGCCGACACGGAGCCCCGCCGATCCATCACGACTGGTCCGCCGACATAATCGTCCGAGGTGGTTTCAACAGGCTTTTCCGTTGCGACATCGCCAAAGATCCATCTGCTGGCCAAGGCCCGCGAGCTTTCTGAAACTCTGTGTCTCCAGCTCACCTAGCGTACTAGAGCACCTGTAGCATACTCCTGGGCTACATTTACCCGGGCCCACGACTGGTCTGTCGATGTCACCGCATGAAGAGGAATAAACAGACTCACCTCATCGCGACATCCCCCAAAGGTTAACTCTCTAGCCCTCGCTATCTCCCTGCTTGCTAATTCGGCCTGCTAACGGCTGAATCACCGCGTCCCAAACACTCTCTGAACCCATTTACTTTCTATCTCTTTTTGATTTGTATTTTGTTTATACCTTCCGGAAACCTGCCTCACCCACTGTGATATGGATTTTAATTTGAATTTTATTTTTATGACTCACTCAAGATCTCCAGACGCTAACCAGCTAACTAGCTACAAGCTATTTAGTCATTGTTAGTTTCTTTTTAAACCTGGATAACACTCGCCAGTCCAGCTTCCCTGCCCATCCACCGCTTCCCCCTGGACACTGATCTCTTGGCTACATAGCTGACGCACACTGGACTGTCCATTAATCACGGTACTCCATTCTGCTTGTTTGTTTTATCTGTCGGCCCAGTTGCCTAGTCAACGCCATTTTACCTGCTGTTTGTTGTGCTAGCTGATTAGCCTCGCCTACTGTTTTTAGCTAGCTTTCCCAATTCAACACCTGTGATTACTGTATGCCTCGCTGTATGTCTCTCTCAAATGTCAATATGCCTTGTATACTGTTGTTCAGCTTAGTTATCATTGTTTTAGTTCACAATGGAGCCCCTAGATCCACTCTGCATACCCTTGTTACCTCCTTTGTCCCACCTCCCACACATGCGGTGACCTCACCCATTACAACCAGCATGTCCAGAGATACAACCTCTCTCATCATCACCCAGTGCCTGGGCTTACCTCCGCTGTACCCGCACCCCACCATACCCCTGTCTGTGCATTATGCCCTGAATATATTCTACCATGCCCAGAAACCTGCTCCTCTTATCCTCTGCCCCCAACGCTCTAGGCGACCAGTTTTGATAGCCTTTAGCCGCACCCTCATACTACTCCTTCTCTGTTCCGCGGGTGATGTGGAGGTAAATCCAGGCCCTGCATGTTCCCAGGTACCCTCATTTGTTGGCTTCTGTGATCGAAAAAGCCTTGGTTTTATGCATGTCAACATCAGAAGCCTCCTCCCTAAGTTTGTTTTACTCACTGCTTTAGCAAACTCTGCTAACCCTGATGTCCTTGCCGTGTCTGAATCCTGGCTCAGGAAGGCCACCAAAAATTCAGAGATTTCCATACCCAACTATAACATCTTCCGTCAAGATAGAACTGCCAAAGGGGGCGGAGTCGCAGTCTACTGCAGAGATAGTCTGCAAAGTAATGTCATACTTTCCAGGTCCATACCCAAACAGTTTGAACTACTAATTTTGAAAATTACTCTCTCCAGAAATAAGTCTCTCACTGCTGCCGCCTGCTACCGACCACCCTCAGCTCCCAGCTGTGCCCTGGACACCATTTGTGAATTGATCGCCCCCCATCTAGCTTCAGAGTTTGTTCTGTTAGGTGACCTAAACTGGGATATGCTTAACACCCCGGCAGTCCTACAATCTAAGCTAGATGCCCTCAATCTCACTCAAATCATCAAGGAACCCACCAGGTACAACCCTAACTCTGTAAACAAGGGCACCCTCATAGACGTCATCCTGACCAACTGGCCCTCCAAATACACCTCCGCTGTCTTCAACCAGGATCTCAGCGACCACTGCCTCATTGCCTGTATCCGCCACGGAGCCGCAGTCAAACGACCACACCTCATCACTGTCAAATGCTCCCTAAAACACTTCTGTGAGCAGGCCTTTCTAATCGACCTGGCCCGGGTATCCTGGAAGGACATCGACCTCATCCCGTCAGTTGAGGATGCCTGGTCATTCTTTAAAAGTAACTTCCTCACCATTTTAGATAAGCATGCTCCGTTCAAAAAATGCAGAACCAAGAACAGATACAGCCCTTGGTTCACTCCAGACCTGACTGCCCTCGACCAGCACAAAAACATCCTGTGGCGGACTGCAATAGCATCGAATAGCCCCCGTGATATGCAACTGTTCAGGGAAGTCAAGAACCAATACACGCAGTCAGTCAGGAAAGCTAAGGCCAGCTTCTTCAGGCAGAAGTTTGCATCCTGTAGCTCCAACTACAAAAAGTTCTGGGACACTGTGAAGTCCATGGAGAACAAGAGCACCTCCTCCCAGCTGCCCACTGCACTGAGGCTAGGTAACACGGTCTCCACCGATAAATCCATGATTATCGAAAACTTCAATAAGCACTTCTCAACTGCTGGCCATGCCTTCCGCCTGGCTACTCCAACCTCGGCTAACAGCTCTGCCCCCCCGCAGCTCCTCGCCCAAGCCTCTCCAGGTTCTCCTTTACCCAAATCCAGATAGCAGATGTTCTGAAAGAGCTGCAAAACCTGGACCCGTACAAATCAGCAGGGCTTGACAATCTGGACCCTCTATTTCTGAAACTATCTGCCGCCATTGTCGCAACCCCTATTACCAGCCTGTTCAACCTCTCTTTCATATCGTCTGAGATCCCCAAGGATTGGAAAGCTGCCGCAGTCATCCCCCTCTTCAAAGGGGGAGACACCCTGGACCCAAACTGTTATAGACCTATATCCATCCTGCCCTGCCTATCTAAGGTCTTCGAAAGCCAAGTCAACAAACAGGTCACTGACCATCTCGAATCCCACCGTACCTTCTCCGCTGTGCAATCTGGCTTCCGAGCCGGTCACGGGTGCACCTCAGTTACACTCAAGGTACTAAACGATATCATAACCGCCATCGATAAAAGACAGTACTGTGCAGCCGTCTTCATCAACCTCGCCAAGGCTTTCGACTCTGTCAATCACCTCATTCTTATCGGCAGACTCAATAGCCTCGGTTTTTCGAATGACTGCCTTGCCTGGTTCACCAATTACTTTGCAGACAGAGTTCAGTGTGTCAAATCGGAGGGCATGCTGTCCGGTCCTCTGGCAGTCTCTATGGGGGTGCCACAGGGTTCAATTCTCGGGCCGACTCTTTTCTCTGTATATATCAATGATGTTGCTCTTGCTGCGGGCGATTCCCTGATCCACCTCTACGCAGACGACACCATTCTATAGACTTTTGGCCCGTCATTGGACACTGTGCTATCTAACCTCCAAACGAGCTTCAATGCCATACAGCACTCCTTCCGTGGCCTCCAACTGCTCTTAAACGCGAGTAAAACCAAATGCATGCTTTTCAACCGATCGCTGCCTGCACCCGCATGCCCGACTAGCATCACCACCCTGGATGGTTCCGACCTTGAATATGTGGACATCTATAAGTACCTAGGTGTCTGGCTAGACTGCAAACTCTCCTTCCAGACTCACATCAAACATCTCCAATCGAAAATCAAATCAAGAGTCGGCTTTCTATTCCGCAACAAAGCCTCCTTCACTCACGTCGCCAAGCTTACCCTAGTAAAACTGACTATCCTACCGATCCTCGACTTCGGCGATGTCATCTACAAAATGGCTTCCAACACTCTACTCACGGGACACGCACAGGAAGCCTGGTGCGGGGAGCTGCTACCGGAGGACTGGTGTGTAGAGGTGGCTCTGGATAGACCGGACCGTGCAGGCGCACTGGAGCTCTAGAGCACCGAGCCTGCCCAAGCTTACCTGGCTCGATGCCCACTCTAGCCCGGCCAATAGGAAGGGCTGGTATGTGTCGCAGCTGGCTCTGCACCCGCACTGGAAACACCGTGCGCTCCATAGCATAACACGGTGCCTGCCCGGTCTCTCTAGCCCAATGGTGAGCACAGGGAGTATGCGCAGGTTTCCTACCTGGCATAACTATTCTCCCTTTTAGCCCCCCAATATTTTTTGGGGGGTGACTTTCCGGTTTCCAACCGCGTAGCCGTGCTGCCTCCTCATACATACGCCTCTCCGCTTTAGCTGCCTCTATTTCCTCCTTGGGACAGCGATATTCTCCCGGCTGCTCCCAGGGTCCTTGACCGTCTAATTCCTCCTCCCATGTCCAAATCTCCAAATGATGCATTCTCTCCCATTGCAACTGCTCTTCACGATTAACAGGGAGAGTAGGCTCAGGTCTGTTTCCTGACTCAGCCACTCTCTCTCTGCGCTTTCCCCTGTTACCTTCAGTTTTCGCTCTGTATAGCAATGCTTTCCTTCTCGATTCCATCCGTGTATAGCCCTCTTCGCATTGCTGTAGGGAATCCCAGGCGGGCTCTTGCACTCGCTCTGGGTCGGCTGCCCACCTGTCGATTTCTTCCCACGTCGTATAATCCCTGCTTCTGCCGTCCATATCGTCCTCCTTTAGCTCCTGCCAGTTCACACGCTGCTCGGTCTGTGAATCGTGGTGGGCGATTCTGTAAGGAACTTCTTCTGTTGTTTGTAGAAAGTCAGACCGAAATGCAGCGTGTAGGTTACTCATGACTTTTAATGAAGCTAATACGGTACATGAAATAACGGAAGAAGAAAACAACAAACGAATGAAACTAATACAGCCTATCTGGTGACTAACACTAAGACAGGTACAATCGCCCACGAAATACAACGCGCACTCAGGCTGCCTAAATACGGTTCCCAATCCGAGACAACTAGAATCAGCTGACTCCAATTAGGAATCGCCTCAGGCAGCCAAGCCTAACTAGACACACCCCTACTAATACACACTCCTAATTAATACAAACCCCAATACGAAATACAACATAAACCCATGTCACACCCTGGCCTACCCAAACATATAACAAAAACACAAGATACAATGACCAAGGCGTGACAGTGAGGGAGATATGAGTCTCCAGCTTCAGAGATTTTTGCAGTTCGTTCAAGTCATTGGCAGCAGAGAACTGGAAGGAAAGACGACCAAAGGAGGAATTGGCTTTGGGGGTGACCAGTGAGATATACCTGCTGGAGCGCATGCTATGAATGGGTGCTGCTATGGTGATCAATGAGCTGAGATGGCTTTACCTAACAGAGACTTGTAGATAACCTTTAGCCAGTGGGTTTGGCGACGAGTATGAAGCGAGGGCCAACAAACGAGAGCGTACGGGTCGCAATGGTTGGTAGTGTATGGGGCTTTGGTGATAAAACGGATGGCACTGTGATAGACTGCATCCAGTTTGTTGAGTAGTGTTGGAGGCTATTTTATAGATGTGTATCCAAGATGGCGTAGCAGTCGGACGTGTGTTTTGTCTTGTCCCGTCCTGTCTGGTGTAAATATAGTTTTCCTCGTTTTTTTTCTGTATATATTTCATACATATTTTAATCTCACTTTCCAACTATAGGCTGAATATACTCTCCTGCAACCCGCATCACCCAATGTGGTACGGATCTGCTTTTTCTATACTTTAGAACCAGAACCCCCATCAGAAGCTAGCCAGCTAACTAGCTACTAGCTAGTACTCAGTTAGCCACTGCTAGCGGTCTTCAAAGCTAACTAGGACACCAGCGCGACATCAACCCAGAGCATATCAGACTGCTTTTTCTCTACCACATCTCCGGATTCCTACCGCAAGCTCTGAACCTTTACACCGGATCATCGCAACTAGCTAGCTGCAATCCGTGTGGCTACTCCTGGCTAACGTCTCTGCCCCAAAGCAAGCACCAGTTAGCCTTGAGCTAGCCTCGAGCTAAGCCCATCTCCCGACTAGCCGAAGAGGTCCAACATTACCTCTTTTGCCAATTGGCCTGGACCCTTTACTGCCGACACGGAGCCCCGCCGATCCATCACGACTGGTCCGCCGACATAATCGTCCGAGGTGGTTTCAACAGGCTTTTCCGTTGCGACATCGCCAAAGATCCATCTGCTGGCCAAGGCCCGCGAGCTTTCTGAAACTCTGTGTCTCCAGCTCACCTAGCGTACTAGAGCACCTGTAGCATACTCCTGGGCTACATTTACCCGGGCCCACGACTGGTCTGTCGATGTCACCGCATGAAGAGGAATAAACAGACTCACCTCATCGCGACATCCCCCAAAGGTTAACTCTCTAGCCCTCGCTATCTCCCTGCTTGCTAATTCGGCCTGCTAACGGCTGAATCACCGCGTCCCAAACACTCTCTGAACCCATTTACTTTCTATCTCTTTTTGATTTGTATTTTGTTTATACCTTCCGGAAACCTGCCTCACCCACTGTGATATGGATTTTAATTTGAATTTTATTTTTATGACTCACTCAAGATCTCCAGACGCTAACCAGCTAACTAGCTACAAGCTATTTAGTCATTGTTAGTTTCTTTTTAAACCTGGATAACACTCGCCAGTCCAGCTTCCCTGCCCATCCACCGCTTCCCCTGGACACTGATCTCTTGGCTACATAGCTGACGCACACTGGACTGTCCATTAATCACGGTACTCCATTCTGCTTGTTTGTTTTATCTGTCGGCCCAGTTGCCTAGTCAACGCCATTTTACCTGCTGTTTGTTGTGCTAGCTGATTAGCCTCGCCTACTGTTTTTAGCTAGCTTTCCCAATTCAACACCTGTGATTACTGTATGCCTCGCTGTATGTCTCTCTCAAATGTCAATATGCCTTGTATACTGTTGTTCAGCTTAGTTATCATTGTTTTAGTTCACAATGGAGCCCCTAGATCCACTCTGCATACCCTTGTTACCTCCTTTGTCCCACCTCCCACACATGCGGTGACCTCACCCATTACAACCAGCATGTCCAGAGATACAACCTCTCTCATCATCACCCAGTGCCTGGGCTTACCTCCGCTGTACCCGCACCCCACCATACCCCTGTCTGTGCATTATGCCCTGAATATATTCTACCATGCCCAGAAACCTGCTCCTCTTATCCTCTGCCCCCAACGCTCTAGGCGACCAGTTTTGATAGCCTTTAGCCGCACCCTCATACTACTCCTTCTCTGTTCCGCGGGTGATGTGGAGGTAAATCCAGGCCCTGCATGTTCCCAGGTACCCTCATTTGTTGGCTTCTGTGATCGAAAAAGCCTTGGTTTTATGCATGTCAACATCAGAAGCCTCCTCCCTAAGTTTGTTTTACTCACTGCTTTAGCAAACTCTGCTAACCCTGATGTCCTTGCCGTGTCTGAATCCTGGCTCAGGAAGGCCACCAAAAATTCAGAGATTTCCATACCCAACTATAACATCTTCCGTCAAGATAGAACTGCCAAAGGGGGCGGAGTCGCAGTCTACTGCAGAGATAGTCTGCAAAGTAATGTCATACTTTCCAGGTCCATACCCAAACAGTTTGAACTACTAATTTTGAAAATTACTCTCTCCAGAAATAAGTCTCTCACTGCTGCCGCCTGCTACCGACCACCCTCAGCTCCCAGCTGTGCCCTGGACACCATTTGTGAATTGATCGCCCCCCATCTAGCTTCAGAGTTTGTTCTGTTAGGTGACCTAAACTGGGATATGCTTAACACCCCGGCAGTCCTACAATCTAAGCTAGATGCCCTCAATCTCACTCAAATCATCAAGGAACCCACCAGGTACAACCCTAACTCTGTAAACAAGGGCACCCTCATAGACGTCATCCTGACCAACTGGCCCTCCAAATACACCTCCGCTGTCTTCAACCAGGATCTCAGCGACCACTGCCTCATTGCCTGTATCCGCCACGGAGCCGCAGTCAAACGACCACACCTCATCACTGTCAAATGCTCCCTAAAACACTTCTGTGAGCAGGCCTTTCTAATCGACCTGGCCCGGGTATCCTGGAAGGACATCGACCTCATCCCGTCAGTTGAGGATGCCTGGTCATTCTTTAAAAGTAACTTCCTCACCATTTTAGATAAGCATGCTCCGTTCAAAAAATGCAGAACCAAGAACAGATACAGCCCTTGGTTCACTCCAGACCTGACTGCCCTCGACCAGCACAAAAACATCCTGTGGCGGACTGCAATAGCATCGAATAGCCCCCGTGATATGCAACTGTTCAGGGAAGTCAAGAACCAATACACGCAGTCAGTCAGGAAAGCTAAGGCCAGCTTCTTCAGGCAGAAGTTTGCATCCTGTAGCTCCAACTACAAAAAGTTCTGGGACACTGTGAAGTCCATGGAGAACAAGAGCACCTCCTCCCAGCTGCCCACTGCACTGAGGCTAGGTAACACGGTCTCCACCGATAAATCCATGATTATCGAAAACTTCAATAAGCACTTCTCAACTGCTGGCCATGCCTTCCGCCTGGCTACTCCAACCTCGGCTAACAGCTCTGCCCCCCCGCAGCTCCTCGCCCAAGCCTCTCCAGGTTCTCCTTTACCCAAATCCAGATAGCAGATGTTCTGAAAGAGCTGCAAAACCTGGACCCGTACAAATCAGCAGGGCTTGACAATCTGGACCCTCTATTTCTGAAACTATCTGCCGCCATTGTCGCAACCCCTATTACCAGCCTGTTCAACCTCTCTTTCATATCGTCTGAGATCCCCAAGGATTGAAAGCTGCCGCAGTCATCCCCCTCTTCAAAGGGGAGACACCCTGGACCCAAACTGTTATAGACCTATATCCATCCTGCCCTGCCTATCTAAGGTCTTCGAAAGCCAAGTCAACAAACAGGTCACTGACCATCTCGAATCCCACCGTACCTTCTCCGCTGTGCAATCTGGCTTCCGAGCCGGTCACGGGTGCACCTCAGTTACACTCAAGGTACTAAACGATATCATAACCGCCATCGATAAAAGACAGTACTGTGCAGCCGTCTTCATCAACCTCGCCAAGGCTTTCGACTCTGTCAATCACCTCATTCTTATCGGCAGACTCAATAGCCTCGGTTTTTCGAATGACTGCCTTGCCTGGTTCACCAATTACTTTGCAGACAGAGTTCAGTGTGTCAAATCGGAGGGCATGCTGTCCGGTCCTCTGGCAGTCTCTATGGGGGTGCCACAGGGTTCAATTCTCGGGCCGACTCTTTTCTCTGTATATATCAATGATGTTGCTCTTGCTGCGGGCGATTCCCTGATCCACCTCTACGCAGACGACACCATTCTATAGACTTTTGGCCCGTCATTGGACACTGTGCTATCTAACCTCCAAACGAGCTTCAATGCCATACAGCACTCCTTCCGTGGCCTCCAACTGCTCTTAAACGCGAGTAAAACCAAATGCATGCTTTTCAACCGATCGCTGCCTGCACCCGCATGCCCGACTAGCATCACCACCCTGGATGGTTCCGACCTTGAATATGTGGACATCTATAAGTACCTAGGTGTCTGGCTAGACTGCAAACTCTCCTTCCAGACTCACATCAAACATCTCCAATCGAAAATCAAATCAAGAGTCGGCTTTCTATTCCGCAACAAAGCCTCCTTCACTCACGTCGCCAAGCTTACCCTAGTAAAACTGACTATCCTACCGATCCTCGACTTCGGCGATGTCATCTACAAAATGGCTTCCAACACTCTACTCAGCAAACTGGATGCAATCTATCACAGTGCCATCCGTTTTGTCACTAAAGCACCTTATACCACCCACCACTGCGACTTGTATGCTCTAGTCGGCTGGCCCTCACTACATATTCGTCGCCAGTCCCACTGGCTCCAGGTCATCTACAAGTCCATGCTAGGTAAAGCTCCGCCTAATCTCAGTTCACTGGTCACGATGGCAACACCCATCCGTAGCACGCGCTCCAGCAGGTGTATCTCACTGATCATCCCTAAAGCCAACACCTCATTCGGCCGCCTTTCGTTCCAGTACTCTGCTGCCTGTGACTGGAACGAACTGCAAAAATCGCTGAAGTTGGAGACTTTTATCTCCCTCACCAACTTCAAACATCAGCTATCCGAGCAGCTAACCGATCGCTGCAGCTGTACATAGTCTATTGGTAAATAGCCCACCCATTTTCGCCTACCTCATTCCCATACTGTTTTTATACTGTTTTTTATTTATTTACTTTACTGCTCTTTTGCACACCAATATCTCTACCTGTACATGACCATCTGATCATTTATCACTCCAGTGTTAATCTGCAAAATTGTATTATTCGCCTACCTCCTCATGCCTTTTGCACACATTGTATATAGACTGCCCATTTTTTTCTACTGTGTTATTGACTTGTTAATTGTTTACTCCATGTGTAACTCTGTGTTGTCTGTTCACACTGCTATGCTTTATTTTGGCCAGGTCGCAGTTGCAAATGATAACTTGTTCTCAACTGGCCTACCTGGTTAAATAAAGGTAAAATAAAAATAAAATAAATAAATTGATGACATCACCGAAGTCGAGGATCGGTAGGATGGTCAGTTTTACGAGGGTCTGTTTGGCAGCATGAGTGAAGGATGCTTTGTTGCGATATAGGCGATTCTAGAATTAATTTTGGATTGGAGATGCTTAATGTGAGTCTGGATTGGAGATACTGCTGCACTGTTAGAGCTAGGAACACAAGAATTTCACTACAGTAACATCAGTAACATCTGCTAAATATATGTACGTGACCAATACAATTTTATTTTATTTTATTTGACAAGGCAATTCAGAGAAACATAGTGATCACAAACGTTGTATATGATATGTTTTATGTTATGGAAGTGTGAAGTGCCCATTTGGACTCATGGGTGATCGGCTTGCTTGTATTTACTTTATTATAATCATCAACCTCTCATCTTTCTAAATACATGGTCTTCTTAATTTACAGCATTTCCCTCACTCTGACAACAAAACATTTGCAAAAGTTGCCCAATTAGCGGGAGGGATGGGGGCAGCTTCCTGTCGCGTGAGGCGCACAAATTCAGAACGTCTGTCATTCAAACCCTATTACAACCCTGTGAAGCGCAGAACATCAGCTCTGACGTCATGTGTAGCATGTTACTGTACAGCCACAGCTTTCTGGTTTAGATGCTTATCAGGGCACAATCAGGTGAGCTAGCTTCTACTAACTATTCCTTCCTCTCCATGGTGGAGTTGCTTGGGTAGCTCTCACGTTTAGTATATGTAGCATTATGTTGCTTGGTTATTCTAAACGGACTGAGCTGTGGTCAAAGAGGTCAGCTAGCCTAGCGTAGACTAAAGAGCCTCCAGGCTAATGTCAGCTAGCATGCATAACTTCCAGTGAAAGCAGCTTACTAAAGATCCCTGGGTGCTATTGCAACCCCATTCCTATTTTCAATTCCTGAAGTTGGAGGGAGTAGAGAGCGGGTCTTGCATGCACCTCCAATGAGGAAGTAGCCCCTGAGAAGCTGTGCTACTCCACAAAGCATTGCTGTGACGACAGTGCCCCCAAGTTTTGCTACGGCAAACAGGGTACTATGTCAGCCATTGCCGGAGTCCTCTGTACGCATAAGGGGCCAGCCTTCATGCAGGCTATACTGTCTTACGGAAGCACAATGAGTGTTGGAAGCTTGTGCATGTTTAATGCCTTTCTGGTACTCTGTGTTCCATGGTGTTCAAGGGGTATATCAATCTCCCCAGGGTGGGAGTAATATGTTTGGTGATTCACTCTCTGTCCACAAGGGGGAACCTTTCCCATGGATGGCTCATTATTGTGGGTCATTGCTAGTTCCTGCCTGTAGCTGACTAGTCCCTATGAGGTGTCTATTGATACAGGTTATGGGCCCTGTAGGCGATTGGTGGTTGACAGTGAAGTTGAGAGAACAAGCAGGGTTGGACATGACCATGCTATTATCCCACACACATTCTCTGTGGTTCATATGAACCCCGAAATGAGCTTTCTTTCTCCAGCTCAGATTTGGTTCGTATTGGTCTAGCCTCTGTGAGGGCCAACCTGATGGCTAGAGGTTTACTAGCGAATGTTATTGCTAACATTCAGTCTGCAAGGATGCCCTCCATGAGAGGGCTGTATGCGTAAAAGTAGCAAGCATTTGAGATCTATTATTATATATTATATTATTATAGATCTAGTGCCAAGATAAAGGACTTGTTCATTTCAGTGCTCTTTAAGGTGTTTCCTTATGTTCCTACAGGAGATTTTTGAGCAGGGGGAGGCAATCTCCACGTTAAAAGTGTACATGACCACTATCTCAGCGTGTCATGTGGGAATTGACCGGGCCTCACCGGGGGCCCACCCCCTGTTGTGCGGTTCCTGAAAGGTGTTTGTTGCCTCAGTCCAGTCTCTAAACCTATTGCGCCCACATGGGACTTGGCACTGGTTTTGAAGGAATTGTGTGTGGCCACCTTTGAGCCTCTGGAGCATGTGGATCTGAAGGTTCTACAAATCTCCCTGCTCATGGCTCTGGCCTCAGCTAAACGTCTTGGGGACCTTCACACGTTATCTGGTAGTCAGTTCATCCCGGGCAATTCTAAGGTGACATTGCCTTTGCCCCGAAGGTCCGGCTATTTCCTACAGGTCCTGAGCTTTTGATATATTTCCCTTTTCACCTCCTCATTTTCCTTCTGAAGAGCAACAGAGGCTACATGCCCTGTAACCGGTGCGAGCTGTATGCACGTACGTTGAACGGACTTAGGGTATCGAATTATGTGTCCAACTTTATGTCTGTTTTTCTAATCCAGCTCATGGCAGTGTGCCCCCTAAACAGTGTATCTCCCACTAGATTGTGGAGATCTCCCCGGCATATAGCAACAAGGGTCTGGCAGTGTCTTGGGCATTGTTTAATGGGTTGACTATAAGATATTCTTGTGCTTAGACGAGTTGGGCATCACCAGACACTTTTGTGAGGTTTTATCACTTGAATGTCACAGCTCCCAGTATAGCTCACAGGATGCTTACAGCTGGGAGAGTGGAAAATCACTAAGCAGCATGCTGTGTGCGAAATACCAAGACTGCAGCATCTCCAGTGGTCAGGTGGTCAGGTCTGGGTGGTCTGTCATGGGCCGTTTTCATTTAGTATCCGTTTGGGTCAGCTTGGCTGGTGATTATAATTCCCAATAGAATGTTGTACTGAAGTTGACTGACTTTAGGGAATGTAATGTTATGACTATAACTACTGTTCCCTGAAGGAAGGAAATGGGGTACAACACCGGTTTGTCCCTGCGCCGTCATTATTAAATTGAATGAATGAACCTGAGCCTCACGCTAATCACCCGTGGAAGGCGGGGCTTCCAGTGATGCACGGATTTCATTGGCCTTGCCAGGCGTGATTGAAGAGCCTTCAACTGAAGTCGCAAGAGTCCGACTCCCCATAGTATGTTGCACCTTGTCTACCTCCTTCAGTAGTGATAGTCATAACGTTACATTTTGAAGTTGAGGATGTCTACCCTCCTGAATGACTTGCCATTTTAAGATGGTCAGCTAATTCAGTTCTATGTGTAGCCTAAAGCCTGTGCTGACATTGTGTTTAGCCAAGCTGACAGCAGCTAGCTACAGTAGCATAGTTTGGTGATAGCTGAAGCTGGCTATCCAATCTTGCTGATTCCATAATCAGTTATGGAAAGAGCATAATCCACTCATTCTTGAACACCATAGTATCATATTCTAAGGAGAATATAATGTAAACATGGCCTTTTGAACTCATGTTAATTTGTCTTACCGTATAAATGTCTGGAATGTGTTTCATAATACATTTATTCTACAATGCCTTGCTAAGAAAGTTTCAATGTTTTACATGTTACCATGGAAAAGATATCAACTTCTGTGAGTTGAATGCCTGTGGTCTTCAGTTGACTTCAGTTGTTCAGTCGTTTCTCCTTATGTCTGCTGTTAGATCTTTCCCAGGAGACAAATCGCAGAGCTAATATCGCTCCAGGTGTAGAATACATGTGGACATTGCACAAACATTGCCAAGTAAAATGTATGGATGTTTTCATGTTTCAAAGACGAAACATTTTTTGGAGGTAAATATCATATTGATGTGCTTATAAAGACAGTATGCCTACACTTTATGCAACGAATCAAAATCAGTTGACAGACATGGCAACTCTGCTTCTAGCTCCTAAGCAACTTTGCAGTATTTTGTTTTTTTTGTTTATTATTTCTTATATTATTAGCCCAGAACGTTTTATTTTTGTGTTATTACATATAGTCGGAAAGAATGTCTTGGATATCAGATCGGCGGTAACTCACCAGTATTTCCAGCATTACGACCAGGAATACGAATTTCCCGAATTTAATCCTTTGTTCGTACCCCCCAGGGCAATTGAACTTATCCCAGAGTCGGCTCCAAGTTGCCGCTGGCAGAGAAGAGGTATAAAGAAGTATAAATAAATAACTCTTTGGGAAGAAGAAAGACAGGGGCGTATGTTTCATGATTAACTACTCATGGTGTGATTGTGATAACATACAGAAACTCAAGTCCTTTTGTTCACCCAACCTAGAATACCTCACAATCAAATGCAGACCGTATTACCTCCCAAGCTAATTATCTTCGGTTATAGCCACTGCTGTGCAAGTGACATGTTTTTCTATGGCCCAATTCTTATTTGCCAAGATAATATATTCAACTGACAGGTGTGGCATATCAAGAAGCTGATTAAACAGCATGATCATTCCGCAGTTGCACCTTGTGCAGGGAACATTAAAAGCAGACACTAAAATGTGCAGGATTGTCACACTACACAATGCCACAGATGTCACCCATCACCCGACCCAGATGTCACCAGGGCTGTTGCCAGAGAATTGAATGATAATTTCTCTACCATAAGCTGCCTTCAATATAGTTTTAGAGAATTTGACAGCACGTCCAACTGGCCTCTCAACCACAGACGTGTAACCCCGTCACCCAGGACCTCCAAGTCTGGCTTCCTCACTGGAGGGATCGGCTGAGACCAGCCACCAGGACAGCTGATGAAACTGTGGGTTCGCACAACAAAATTATTTCTGCACAAACTGCCAAAAACCATCTGGGGGAAGCTCATCTAGGTGGACGTCATCCTCACCAGGGTCTTGACCTAACTGCAGTTCGGCATCGTAACCGACGTCACTGGGTAAATGCTCATCTTTGATGGCTGCTGGCATGCTGTAGAAGTACCAGACAGATGGCAGACCATTGCGTCAAGTGGGTGAGCAGTTTGCTGATGTCAACGTTGTGAACTGAGTGCCCCATGGTGGCGGTGGGGTTATTGTATGGGTAGTTATAAGCTATGGACAACGAACACAATAACATTTTATTTACCGATGGAAATTTGAGGCCCATTGTCATGCCATTCTTCAGCTGCCATCACCTCATGTTTCAGCATGATAATGCATGACCCCATGTCAAGGATTTGTACTTAATTCCTGGAAGCTGAAAATGTACCAATTCTGCCATGGCATGCATACTCAACAGACATGTCACCCATTGGGCATGTTTGGGATGCTCTGGATTGGTGTGTACAACAGTGTATTCCAGTTCCCACCAATGTCCAGCAACTTCACATAGCCATTGAGGAGGAGTGGAACCACATTTCACAAGCCACAATCAACAGTAATTTGTAGTTGTTTGGCAAAAATAGGTTCATTAGAATGCTTGGAACCTTCTCTTCCCGATAGGGTATAGCAATCAAACGTCTGGTCTGCATGGACCTCTATAGGATGATATGGAAGAAGTGCTATTTGGTAAGCTCCTAGCGTCTTTGTCAATGCACGCGGCACAATTCTTCATTCTCTGTTTGTCAATTGATAATATTGTCACCCATCAGACTATTGTTAATTTAATATTTTCTTTAGGCAACATATATTATTATTATAAGTGTGAAATTAGTTTAAAAATACTTTAGATTTTGTGTGGACAAGCCAGCTGGGCAGGCAACTCTTGTCTTACAGTCCGAAAATACACTATCACCTTATTTTAGAATCATAAAACACGGGACGAGATGTTAAAAACTGTCCATTGTGCCAATAGATGGAATGCACTCGCATGAGATTTGCCGTGATGTTGACAGAGTGGCATGGGAGGTTTATTTCTTAGACTGGGGTAAGATGTCAATTTTTGGGACACATCCTCAGTAGTGTGCCTTCGAATCAGTGGGTGTTTCGGCCTTTAATCACTAAACACCCTCATCAAAGGTGGCCAGCTAAAGGGTGATCAAGCCTTAGCTTGTGTCCCATGCCCAATTAAGATGTCCCACAGGACTGTGCAAGGCAGGGGTGTCCTCTTCTCTGAGCCAGCCATACAGCTGACCGCATACCTCATATGCCCTCCTCAAGTTGGAGGGATCTGAATTGAGTTCTCAGGTGGGGGTGAGGGGTCATGAAGTTATAGCCCAGCAAGGGTCCTTCCGTTTGATCCAGATCCACTGGCTACCTCTTTCAGCTGCTTGAGAAACTGCTCTGACGGTCTGCCGCAGAGCCTGTCCATGGATTCCAAGTTCTTTCAGCAACCTGATGATGGAAGAAGCCACGAATCCTCTGCATCCCACTTCAACTGGCCAGACTTTTAGAATTGACATGCTCATCTATGCGCATCTCGATCAATCAATACATTTTCTGTCTGATACAATTTAAATTCGGTATCCTGAGGTTTCCTATGACCAATGTTAACATAATAAATGTATTAATTTAGCAATATATTATTTATTATGGAATATTTACACAATTGAAATATCTGTGTGTGTGTGTGTGTGTGTGTGTGTGTGTGTGTGTGTGTGTGTGTGTGTGTGTGTGTGTGTGTGTGTGTGTGTGTGTGTGTGTGTGTGTGTGTGTGTGTGTGTGTGTGTGTGTGTGTGTGTGTGTGTGTGTGTGTGTGTGTGTGTGTGTGTGTGAGTGAGAGAGTGGGAGAGTGTCAAGGTCAGAGAATAATTCATTTTTTCTCTCTCCAGACCAGGGGACACGTCAAGCCTTGGGGATGAAAAGTGATTATATGGTAGTAATTGAATCCCGGTAAGCAGCTTGGAGAAAAGACCGAAAGAAAAAGAGAAAGAAACGGAAAGACATGGCAAAAACGGTGCTGTAGCGTTGAATCTTAGCAGATACTCATCCACCAGTTAACATACAGGGACACAAAAATGCATTAATTATGTCTTCCAGTCCCGTTTTAAGAGTGGGGTGTCAACTTACCTTTGCATATATATAGTTTACGTACAGTATATGTACAAAAGTTTGAAGACACCCATTCAAATTAGTGGAATTGGCTATTTTAGCCACACACTTTTGTTGACAGGTGTAGAAAATTGAGCACACAACCTTGCAATCTCTATAGGCAAACATCGGCAGTAGAATGACCTTACTGAAGAGCTTAGTGACTTTCAACATTGCACCGTCAACCAGTCAGTTTGTCACATGTTTGCCCTGCTAGTGCTGCCTAGGTCAACTGCAAGTGCTGTTATTGTCTAGGAGAAACAACGGCTTAGCGGCGAAGTGGTACGCCACACAAGCTGACAGAACTTACCGCTGAGTGCTGAATCACGTAGAGCGTAAAACTTGTCTGTCCTCGGTTGCAACTACCGAGTTCCAAAACTGCCTCTTGAAGCTACAACAGCACAAGAACTGTCGGAAGCTTAATGAAATGGGTTTCCATGGCCGAGAAGCTGCACACAAGCCTAAGATCACCAATGCCTAGTGTCGGCTGGAGTGGTGTAAAGCTTGCCGTCATTGGACTTTGGAGCAGTGGAAAAGCATTCTCTGGGGTTATGCTTCACCATTTGGCAGTTTGACGTACGAATCTGGGTATGGTGGATGCCAGGAAAACGCTACCTGCCCGAATGCATAGTGTCAACTGTAAAGTTTGGTTGAGGAAAAATGGTCAGCTGCTGTTTTTCCTTAGTTCCAGTGAAGGGAAATCTTAACGCTACAGCATAGAATGCCATTCTAGACGATTCTGTAGTTCCAACTTTGTAGCAACAATTTGGGGAAGGCCCTTTCCTGTTTGAGCATGACAATGCCCCGTGCACAAAGCAAGGTGTGCTTTGTGTTCAGAGAGCTCACAGTGGGAAGGTCATTGCCAGTGATCATTTAGGCTTTCAACACAACCCTCTCTAGTCTCATTTTAGTGTGACTGTCCATGTTCTCATATCAAACTGTAATGCATGATGTGAGAATGCTCTGGATGATGGCTATGTAAACTGAACGAACCAGTAGCTGTTGTATGACCCTGTACTTTTTCAGTTGGATTAGAAAGTACAGTCACTGCTAGGCCTTCTTGATGATGTGGTTGGTGTTGATATCCCATTTCGATGAGTCACTGATGTAAGTGCCAAGGAATTTGAAAGAATCTGTCGGGGTTCTTCTGTTAGTCTATGTCTGTAGTTTTTGAGGCGTTACTGTGTTTCATTATTGTATATGATGAGACTGATTCTGGTGGTGTTGTCAGCATATTTAAAAAACATAATTGAGGTCTCCTGAGATGCAGTGGTGAAAATAATACTCAGATGTCATACTGGAGTAAAAGTAAAGATACCTTAATAGAAAATTACTCGAGTAAAAGTGAAAGTTACCAAGTAAAATAAAACTTGAGTAAAAGTCTAAAAGTATCTGGTACAAGGTACAATGGTAGAAAAAGTACTAAATTGTCATACTTGAGTAAAAGGAAAAAGGAAAAGGAATATATAATATTATATATTATATTAAGCAAACCAGACAAAACATTTTGTTTCTTTCTTTCTTTACAGCCAGACAGAGGCACACTCCAATGCTCAGACATAATTTACAAACGCAGCATTTGTATATAGTGAGTCCGCCAGATCACAGGCAGAAGGGATGACAACACGTTATATTGATAGGTGCGTGAATTGGACCATATTGTTGTCCTGCCTGAGTTTCGAAATGTAAAATCTGTTTTACCTCATTTCTACCAGCATGTCACATGTGCAACAAGAGGGAAAAAACTCTAGTCTACCTTTACGCCACACACAGAGACGCATGCAAAGCTCTCCCTCGCCCTCCATTTGGCAAATCTGACCATAATTATATCCTCCTGATCCGGCATACAAGCAAAAATGAAAGCAGGAAGTACCAGTGACTCGCTTAATACAGAAGTGATCAGATAATGTGGATGCTACGCTACAGGACTATTTTGCTAGCACAGACTGGAATATGTTCCGCGATTCATCCAATGGTATTAAGGAGTATACGACCTCAGTCACTGGCTTCATCAATAAGTGCATCGATGACATCATCACCACAGTGACCGTAGGTACATATTCCAACCAGAAGCCATGGATTACATGCAACATCCACACCGAGCTAAAAGCTAGAGTTACCGATTTCAAGGAGCAGGATACTAATCCGGACACTTATGAGAAATCTCGCTATGCCCTCCGACAAACCATCAAACAGGCAAAGTGTTAACACAGGACTAAGATTGAATCCTACTACACCTCTGTAGCCGATAGAAGGAAGTAATTTAAACAGGTCAACATTCACAAGACCGCAGGGCCAGACAGATTACCGGGACGTGTACTCAGAGCATGCGCGGACCAACTGGCAAGTGTCTTCACTGACATTTTCAATCTCAAGCAGAACACCATAGTCCCTTTGCCCAAGGCAGCGAAGGTAATCTTCCTAAATGACTACCGTCCAGTAGCACTCACGTCTGTAGCCATGAGCTGCTTTGAAAGACTGGTCAGGGCTCACATCAACACGTCATCCCGGAAACCCTAGACCCACTCCGAATCGTGTACTGCCCCAACAGATCCACTGATTATGCAATCTGAATCGCACTCTACATTGCCCTTTCCCACCTGGACAAAAGGAACACCTATGTAAGAATGCTGATCATTGACTACAGCTCAGTGTTAAACTCCATAGTGCCCTCAAAGCTCATCAATAAGCTAAGGACTAAACACCTCCCCTGCAATTGGATCCTAGACCTCTTGACAGGCCACCCCTCAGGTGGTCAGGGTAGGCATCAACACATCTGCCACCCACCCTTATCCTCAACACAGGGGCCCCACAGAGGTGCGTGCTTAGTCCCCCCCTGTACTCCTCCCTAAGTGTTTTTTAATTCTCTGCTTTAGCACACTCCACCAACCCTGATGTCCTAGCCGTGTCTGAATTCTGGCTTAGGAAGGCCACCAAAAATTCTGAAATTTCCATTCCCAACTACAACATTTTCCTCGTCAAAGGGGGAGACATTCTAGACACAAAATGTTACAGACCTATATCTATCCTACCCTGCCTTTCTAAAGTCTTCGAAAGCCAAGTTAACAAACAGATCACCGACCATTTCGAATCCCACCATACCTTCTCCGCTACGCAATCTGGTTTCAGAGCTGGTCATGGGTGCACCTCAGCCACGCTCAAGATCCTAAACAATATCATAACTGCCATCGATAAAAGACAATACTGTGCAGATGTTGTCATTGAACTGACCAAGGCTTTTGACTCTGTCAATCACCTCATTCTTATCAGCAGACTCAACAGCCTTGGTTTCTCAAATGACTGCCTCGCCTGCTTCCCCAACTACTTCTCAGATAGAGTTAAGTGTGTCATATCGGAGGGGCTGTTGTCCGGACCTTTGGCAGTCTCTATGGGGGTGCCTCAGGGTTCAATTCTCGGGCCGACTCTTTTCTCTGTATACATCAATGATGTCGCTCTGATCCACCTCTACGCAGATTACACCATTCTGTATACTTCTGGCCTCCAGGCGAGCTTCAATGCCATACAACACTCCTCCAGTGGCCTCCAACTGCTCTTAAATGCAAGTAAAAGTAAATGCATGCCCGTTCTGACTTAGAATATGTGGACTACAAATACAAAGGTGTCTGGTTAGAGTGCAAACTCTCCTTCCAGACTCACATTAAAACTTCACTAGGGTAGGGGGCACTATTTTCACTTCCGGATGAAAAGCGGGCCCGAAGTAAACCGCCTGCTACTCAGGCCTAGAAGCTAGGATATGCATATAATTGATCAATTTGGATAGAAAACACTCTAAAATTAACAGACATTAAAATAAGACATTAAAATAATGTCTGTGAGTATAACATAACTGATATGGCAGGCGAAAACCTAAGAAAAATCCATCCAGGAAGTGGGATTTTTTTATTTTTGTAGTTTTCTATTGATTGCCATTACAGTATCCATTGATTTAGGACTCAAATTGTACTTCATATGGCTTCCACTAGATGTCAACAGTCTTTAGAAATAGTTTCAGGCTTGTATTCTGAAAAATTAGGGCGTAAGAGCACTCTGAAGGAGTGGACACTGAGGTGACCCAGAGTATTTTCATGCGCGAGACCGAGGGCGCGCCTTTCTTGTTTACCTTTTATATTGACAATGTTTTTGTCCTGTTGAAATGTTATTGATTATTTAAGCTAAAAACAACCTGAGGATTGATTATAAACATCGTTTGACATGTTTCTACAAACTTTACGGATACTATTTGGATTTCTCTTCTGCCTGTTGTGACTGTGTTTGAGCTTGTGGATTACTGAACAAAACGCGCGAACAAAACTGAGGTTTTTGGATATAAACATGGACTGTATCGAACAAAACAAACATTTATTGAGTAAATGGGAGTCGTGTGAGTGCAACCATATGAAGATCATCAAAGGTAAGTGATTAATTTAATCACTATTTCTGACTTGTGTAACTCCTGGTTACTGTTTATAATGATTTGTCTGCTGGGCACTGTTCTCAGATAATCGCATGGTATGCTTTCGCCGTAAATCCTTTTTGAAATCTGACACCGTGGTTGGATTAATAACACGTTAATCTTTAAACCGATGTATAACATTTGTATGCTTCATTAATTTTTATAATGACTATTTCTGTTTTTGAAATTGGCGCTCTGCAATTTCACTGGATGTTGGCCAGGTGAGACGCTACCATCCCACATTGCCTAGTGTGGTTTTTAAGCATCTCCAATCCAAAATTAAATAGAGAATCGGCTTCCTATTTTGCAACAAAGCATTCTTCACTCATGCTGCCAAACATACCCTTGTAAAACTGACTATCGCACTGATCCTTGACTTTGGCCATGTCATTTACAAAATAGTCTCCAACACTCTACTCAGCAAATTGGATGTAGTCTATCACAATTCCATCCATTTTGTCACCAAAGCCCCATATACTACCCACCACTGCAACCTGTATGCTCTCATTGGCTGGCCCTCGCTTCATATTTGTCGCAAAACCCACTGGCTCCTACGTAAATCCCTGCCTTATCTCAGCTCTCTGGTCACCATAGCAGCGCCCACCCGTAGCACGCACTCCAGCAGGCATATCTCACTGGTCATCCCCAAAGCCAACTCCTCTTTGGCCACCTTTCCTTCCTGTTCTCTGCTGCCAATGACTGGACTTAATTGAAAAATCACTGAAGCTTGAGTCCTATATCTCCCTCACTAACTTTAAGCATCAGCTGTCAGAGCAGCTTACCGATCGCTGGACCTGTACACAGCCCATCTGTAAAGAGCCCACCCAAATAACTCCCCCATATTGTTTTTTTGTGTTTTTTTTCCTTTGCACCCCTTTTTTTACATTCATCTTCTGCACGTTTATCACTTTAGTGTTTAATTGCTAAATTGTAATTATTTCGCCACAATGGCCTATTTATTGCCTTACCTCCCTAATCGTATTACATTTGTACACACTGTATATAGATTGTTCAATTGTGTTATTGACTACTTTTGTTTAGCCCATGTGTAACTCTGTGTTTGTGTTGCACTGATTTGCTTTATCTTGGCCAGGTCGCAGTTGTAAATGAGAACTTATTCTCAACTGGCCTACCTGGTTAAATAAAGGTGAAATATATATATTTAAATAGAACTCCCAGTTCAGCCAATAACTGCGTGGCCAAGCACAACTCCAACACCATCAGTAAGTTTGGTGGTGACACAAAAGTGGTAGACCTGATCACCTGCAAAAATAAGAAAGCTTATAGGGAGGAGGTCAAATACCTGACAGTATGGTGCCAGGACAACAACCTCTCCTTCAATGTGAGCAAGACAAAGGAGCTGGTTGTGGACTACAGGAAAAGGAGGGTTGAACATGCCCCTATTCACATCGACGGGGCTGTAGTGGAGCGGGTCGAGAGCTTCAAGTTCCTATGTCACAAACTGTCTTTCACGGTCCAAACACACCAAAACACATTTTCCCCCTCAGGAGACTGAAAAGATTTGGCGTCGGTCCCCAGATCCTCAAAAAGTTATACAGCTGAACCATCAAGAGCATCCTGACCAGTTGCATCACCACCTGGTATGGCAGCTTGTCGATCTGACCGTAAGGCGCTAAAGAGGGTAGTGTGTACGGCCCAGTACATCACTGTGGCCAAGCTTCCTGCCACCCAGGACCTTTAAGTACTAGGTGGTGTCAGATGAAGGCCCAAAATGTTTCAAAGACTCCAGTCACCCAAATCATAGACTGTTCTCTCTGTTACCGCATGGCAAGCAGTACCGGAGCGTCAAGTCTAGGTCCAAAAAGGCTCCTTAACAGCCTCTATCCCCAAGCCATGCTATTGTTTGAGGAGCGTGCACAATTATGAACTTGAAAATGTATTAATAAACCAATTCAGCACATTTGAGCAGTCTTGTCACAACATTTTTAATAGAAATGCAATGGTTCATTGGATCAGCCTAAAACGTTGCACATACACTGCTGCCATCTAGAGGCCTAATTCGAAATTGTGTCTAACCTGGAATAATATATTGGGATCTTTCTCTTGCATTTGAAAGATGTTGGAACAAAAAAATGAAAAAATATTGTTATTATCTTTTACCAGATCTAATGTGTTATATTCTCCTACTTTAATTTCACATTTACACAAACTTCAGTGTTTTCTTTCAAAAGAATATGCATACCCTTGCTTCTGATTCTGAGCTACAGGCAGTTAGATTTGGGTGTGTCATGTTAAGCCAGAAATTGAAAAAAAGGGTTTGATCCTTAATTAAATAATTTACACCACTGCTGAGATGGTTTGTGAAGAGGGAGAAAATCAGGGGGGGGGGTGCACCAATACTGAGGGTCAGAGGGCGAGATGTCAGATTGTCTGCCTTGACTGTCTGGCTTCTGTTCCTCAGGAAGTCCAGTATCTTTGGCATAAAGTATTTGAACAAGATCCAGGTGTTGCACTGTGGTGGGGTGCCAGGTTGACAATATCTTCAAATCAAATCAAATTTGATTTGTTACATGCACTGAGTACAAGTGTAGACTTTACCATGATATGCTTACTTACAATCCCTTAACCAACAGTGCAGTTGAAGAAGAGTTAAGAAAATATTTACCAAGTAGACTAAAATAAAAAGTAATAATAAAAAGTAACACAATAAGAATTTATTATTTTTTATTTTTTATTTCACCTTTATTTAACCAAGTAGGCTAGTTGAGAACAGGTTATCATTTGCAACTGCGACCTGGCCAAGATAAAGCATAGCAGTGTGAACAGACAACACAGAGTTACACATGGAGTAAACAATTAACAAGTCAATAACACAGAGAAAAAAGGGGAGTCTATATACAATGTGTGCAAAAGGCATGAGGTAGGCGAATAATTACAATATTGCAGATTAACACTGGAGTGATAAATGATCAGATGATCATGTACAGGTAGAGATATTGGTGTGCAAAAGAGCAGAAAAGTAAATAAATAAAAACTGTGGGGATGAGGTAGGTGAAAATGGGTGTGCTATTTACCAATAGATTATGTACAGCTGCAGCGATCGGTTAGCTGCTCAGCTAGCTGATGTTTGAAGTTGGTGAGGGAGATAAAATTCTCCAACTTCAGCGATTTTTGCAATTCGTTCCAGTCACAGGCAGCAGAGTACTGGAACGAAAGGCGGCCAAATGAGGTGTTGGCTTTAGGGATGATCAATGAGATACACCTGCTGGAGCGAGAATAACAAAAACGAGGCTATATACAAAGGGGCCCTGGTACCGAGTCAGTGTGCGGGGGTACAGGTTAGTTGAGGTAATTTGTACATGTAGGTGGGGGTGAAGTGACTATGCATAGATAGTAAACAGCGAGTAGCAGCAGTGTACAAAGGGAGGGTGGTCAATGTAAATTGTCCGGTGGCAACTTAATTAAATATTCAGCGGTCTTATGGCTTGGGGGTAGAAGCTGTTGAGGAGCCTTTTGGTCCTACACTTGGTGCTTCATGTCTACTGCCATGAGTGCCACTGGGCGGTAATCATTTAGGCAGGTTACCTTTGCTTACTTGGGCACAGGGACTATGGTGGTCTTCTTGAAATATGTAGGTATTACAGACTCGGTCAGGGAGTTTAAAAATGTCAGTGAAGACACTTGACAGTTGGTCCGCGCATGCTTTGAGTACACGTCCTGGTAATCCGTCTGGCCCAGCGGCTTTGTAAATATTGTCCTGTATAAATGTTTTGTTCACATCGGCTAACGAGAGCTTTATCACACAGTCATCCAGAACAGCTGGTGCTCTCGTGCATGCTTCAGTGTTGCTTGCCTCGAAGCAAGCATAAAAGGCATTTAGCTCGTCTGGTAGGATCACGTCACTGGGCAACTCGCGTCTGGGATTCCCTTTGTAATCCGTAATAGTTTGCAAGCCCTGCCACATCCGACGAGCCTCAGAGTCGGTGTAGTAGGATTCAATCTTAATCCTGTATTGACGCTTTGCTTGTTTGATGGTTCATCTGAGGGCATAGTGGGATTTCTTATAAGTGTCTGGATTAGTCTCCCACTCCTTGAAAGCGACAGCTCTAGCCTTTAGCTCTATGCGGGTAATGCCTGTAATCCATGGCTTCTGGTTAGGATATGTACGTACAGTCACTGGGTGGACGACATTGTCAATGCACATATTGATGAAGTCGATGACTGAGGGGGTGTACTCCTCAATGCCATTGAACATATTCCAGTCTGTGCTAGCAACACAGTCCTATAGTGCCATTGGACCTATTCAATTTGTAGGCAAACTGGAATGGGTCCATATGTGGGTTCATTCATTATGCATATATCCTATCGCAGACTGTATCTTGTTAAGGGTAGTATCAAGGCCAATCCTACCACCTGCAGGGGATTAATTGGATGGCATTATACACTCTGATGTAGCCTACACTTAGTCATCTGTCAATTAAAAGTGAATCGTGTTGGAGCTTAACCTATGACTATAACCTATGACTATGAACATGTCCCTTTAGGGTGACAAAGAACACAATTAGGTGTATTCAGTAGTGACTGTAACTGGTGGATATCAGCAGAGAGAGAAAATAGGAAGGAAAAAGTCTGAAATTATTGCAAGGAAGCGTTGAGAGGGGTGACCAATGGAAAATAACATGCACACATTGCTTTTGGAGTGAGAGGAGTATTGTGTCGATGAAAAACAGGATAGAGAGAATAAGAACCAGATGCCATAATACTCCACTCCAGTCTCCAGGAGAGAATAAAACAGCAGGGAATAGACATAAATACATAAATAGAAGAGAGGGGACAGAGAATTTAAAGAGATTTAGAGAGATTGACTGTGACATTAGAGATGAAAAGGAAGATAGAGTAAGGGAGCTGAATAGAGAGAGCGAGGGAGAGAGATGAATAGCTTTGTGGAGAGAAAACAGAATGGATCACTATATACGGTCCGTTCGGAAAGTTTTCAGACCCCTTTATATATTCCATTTTTTTTGTTTGTTAAAGCCTTATTCTAAAATGTGTTAAATAGTTTTTTCCCCTCACCAATCTACACATAGTACCCCATAATGACAAATAAAAAACAGGTTTAGAAATGTTTCCTAATTTATGAAAAAAAAAAATACTGAAATATCACAATTACATAAGTATTCAGACCCTTTACTCAGTACTTTGTTGAAGCACCTTTGGCAGCGATTACAGCCTTGAGTCTTCTTGGGTATGACGCTTGGAACACCTCTATTTGGGGAGTTTCTGAGTTGTCTTGGCTGTGTGCTTAGGGTTATTGTCCTGTCGGAATTTGAACCTTCGCCTCAGTCTGAGGTCCTGAGCGCTCTGGAGCAGGTTTTCATCAAGGATCTCTCTGTACTTTGCTCCGTTCATCTTTCTTTCAATCCTGACTAGTCTCCCAGTCCCTGCCTCTGAAAACATAACCACAGCATGATGCTGCCACCATCATGCTTCACCATAGGGGTGGTGCTAGGCTTCCTCCAGATGTGACTCTTTGCATTCAGGCCAAAGAATTCAATGTTGGTTTCATCAGACCAGAGAATTTTTTTATCCTAGTCTGAGAAACCTTTCGGTGCCTTTTGGCAAACTCCATGCGGACTGTTTATGTGCCTTTTACTGAGGAGTGGCTTCCACCTGGCCACTCTACCATAAAGGCCTGATTGGTGGAGTATTGCAGCGATGTTTGTCCTTCTGGAAGGTTCTCCCATCTCCACACAGGAATTCTAGAGCTCTTTCAGAGTGACCATCAGGTTCTTGGTCACATCCCTAACCAAGACCCTTCTCCCAAAATGTTCTTGGGGACCTTCAATGCTTCAGATATATTTTGTTACCTTTCCCCAGATCTGTGCCTTGACACAATCCCGTCTCGGAGCTCTACAGACAATTCCTTGTACCTCATGGCTTGCTTTTTGCTCTGACATGCACTGTCAACTGTGGAACCTTATATAGACATGTGTGTGCCTTTCCAAATCATGTCCAATCAATTGAATTTACCACAGGTGGACTCCAATAAAATTGTAGAAACATCTAAAGGATGATCAATGGAAACAGGATGCAACTAAGCAAACGGTCTGAATTCTTATGTAAATAAGTTATTTCTGTACTTTATCTTTAATACATTTTCAATCAAAAACCCTGTTTTTGCTGTCATTATGAGGTATTGTGTGTAGATAAAAAAAAATCCATTTTAGAATAAGGCTGTAACGAAAAAGTCAAGGGGTCTGTATACTTCCTGAATGCACTGTAGCAGAGCAGAGGCTGTTTCAGCACCAGCCTGGCCCAGCAAACCAGCCATCTCTGGTTCAGGGTCCTGGGAATCAGAGCTGATTATTGGACTGTAATTGAATCTCTCTGATATGCAACACGTCCAATACAGCTGCAATGCAGCGATCGATAGGCTGGGTCTAATTTAATATTCTCTTAATCCCCTTCCACATTAAACACTTTATCTCCATCGGCAATTCTATTCTTCCTCTCTCCACTGTTTTTTTCCCTCTCTCCGCTGTTCCTTCTTTCCCCACCCTCCTGTCATGTAAACAAAACTGTGTTTTCCTTACTTCACTATATTCTTCTCTTCAGAACATCCCTCCATACCTCTATATCTATACTGTCCAATGTGTCACTAGGTATGTACTCTCTTCCTTTTGTCCTCCACTAGATTATTCATTACAGCTTATCATTTGCCTGCTCCCAATTATCCTGCCATGGCAGAGTCGTCCCATTGGCAGTCCCCCCAGATGGCATTGCCACAGGATGCTGCCTTGGGTATATGCAGTTAGAGGAAGTTAGCCCAAGAGAGTATGCAAGTCCCAAGCCGCCGATAGCGCGTTGGGGTCAGAGCTATACACTACTGCTCTCTGCAGACTCAGTGACACTGTAATTAAAATCAGGCAGGGAAAAAAGAAAGCAGCCCCAGCAGTGTCCCGCCATCTGAAGCATGGAAACAGCAGTAAGCCAGGCATGCAAGACCTAGGCCAAAATGCCTTAGCGGTTTTTCCCTACTGACCAGTTCGCAATAGTCAAACCAATCCAATTAGTTGTCTGTGATTTTTTTACTAGTGTTTTGTTTTTTCACGGTGTGCAAACCATAACTGTGAACGCTCCATCCTAGGCTGTTTAGTAAAGCAGTAGTAACACATAGTTGCACCGGAGTGATTTGCCTGACACATTATCCCACTCTGGACCATCACTAATGGGGGTTACCATGAGAACATACAATGTTTCAGGGGACTTGGTGAGGCCAAAGATCCTGAGCAGTGGCAATGTGGAAGCTGGCGTTAATACAGTATATAGACTTATAGACATGCCTGTGTACGGGCCTGCATGCATATGTGGGTGTGTGTGTAAAAGAGAGAGTTATAGTGTGTGTGTGTGTGTGTGTGTTAGGAAGGATGGTGAGAGTACACCAAAACCAACAATGTGTGTGGGTAGGGCTGGGGTTTACAAGCAAAATATTTGATGTGTCTGGCTCCGTCTACAGCTGTTATACCACCGATCGAATGGGCTCAGCAAACTGATTTCTCACCAGCTCTCACCTAAACTCATACTGTTATTGTTCTGTATTTTGTAATACAGAAATGTACAAATGATACATTTTCAACATCAATATTTAAATTAAATAAAACAAATAATAATGCAGTACGGCAATGTGAGATCTGTATGGAAAACATTTATATTTGACCTTTTGACGTTAATCTTATGCAGATCGACTTAAAGTAAGTGCATTCATCTTATTAAATTCCAGCTTAACAATGTACTATATATAGCGTTTTTCACAAAAATATATATATTGATACACATCTAAAATATATTAATTAAACATCTGAGAACAGTAATATTGTACATGAAGGGACGCACAAGCAGTTATTTCTGATGAAAAAACACAATTGTGAAAATTGGTGGATATAGTGTTTTGCGAATAAACTTTTCAAATATAACACCCTAAAAAATGCAGTAATTTTCAAGCATAAGAACAAAAGTTTAAGTGGGTTACTCTTCCCGGCCAGGTTTTAGTGTCAGTCAATTAATCTGCAAGCTCACAGTCAGCTGTCCCCAATGACCTTGTCCTTCATGTAGCCTCATATAATAAGCTCTATCTCCCAACCATTCCAATTAATTTGACCCCTGTGTTGTGGACAAAACCAAGCCTGTTTGATAGTTTCTGTGGGTCAATAAATCAAATCTCAACTAAATGTCCTGTTGAGACTGTTCATTGGGGGTCATGGTTCATTGACATCCCCGACACGCACACACATGCACACACACATACACAGACACAGACACACACACACATCGTATTCCAATGTGACGCCATGACCTTTTGCATCTCCAGTCCGTCATGGACAACTTGACCCGATTTTGGAAAAAGTTGTAGCCCTGCCAAAGGCAGAATTTTGGCAAGGATCAAATACTATTTTTTTTCAACATAGGTGAGTTGTTTGATATTTGATGTTGTTATCTTATCCCTGCATGGCATCTCAACTTATTGGACTCCATATACATTTATTTCATGCTGGTGACATAATGTCACATCTTTTTTCTTTACATTTCAAAATAATTATTAAAACAGCTTTGAAACTAAACCCATAGCTTTCCTTCAAACTGTCAAAATATTGTCATAAAATGATCAAACCCATCCCCAGAGATGTTGCATAATATGCTAATATTTAGTACTAGTTATCTTTGTGAATAACTAATGCATTATTTGCACGTCACGTAAAATTCCGTCTCAAAAGGAGAAGGCTTTTGATGTCAGCAGCAGAATCATAATGAATTTAAGGTCTGGAAACCTTACACAATACACGTCCTTTTTAAAGCTGACATAATGCTGTAATAAACAACTTATAACACCTTATAACATCTCTCTCTACAGCCAGTATAGATGACAAGTCATAGAACTAAGTGATAGTTGCACTGTAAATAAGCACCCATCGGGGGTGTGTTATTTAAGAGTTTATGGGAGTGCGTAGCGGCCTTGGTTACGCTCCGGTTTTGATGTGTGTTGCTGTTAAGGGGCCATGTAATGAAGGTCCTGCTGGCTGAGTGATTGCTTAGGCTGGGCTAAGCCTCGCTTTGTTGCCTCCCACCACCTACTCCCCCAGGCTTTGCAACGCCAAGCACCCAAATACCCTGTTTACTAATCAGCTGCCCTCAGTCGTTTGTATAACCAATGCGAGAAATTACAAATCAATTTCTTTCAGATTTAGGGACTCAGGCTATGGATCAGATATTCAAAACTCCCTTGTGCTGCAGTGCAAAATGTAGGCTACATTTTATGGACAACAGAAGTTGGTAAGGTTGGACTGAATGAAAATAGCCATTGGATTGATATAATACAGTTAATGCAATTGATTGAATTCTGAAATATTTGGTATAAAGTAATTATTTGCCATGAGTAAGCTAAAGTGTGAGGGTATGCAAGTTAGATATCTGAACTGTGTAAGTGTGAACTGTTTCAAAGGGGGGTGCTGTTGATCAGAACTGCAGTCTCATCACTGCAAATGGAAACATGAAACTCCCAGTAATCTTAAGTTATATTGTGGTTTATGGGTCATCTGCCAGCCTAAAAGTGCAGAGATGGGTACTTTTAGTTCATCCCCTGGTCTGAGCTCTCCCAACCTGATCAGATAGGAGTGATTTTAAAATGTATTTTAATGTTTCATCCAGGCGTATATGGCCCTGGCCAGCACTTAGCCCCGGTGGAGCTGTCTGGGCACTTTATCATTTTCAAAATTAAAAATGGGAGAGCTGGCGAGGGAGTAGCGGGGGATGAACACCACATGCAGTAATATCGACTCAGCTAAGCGTGGACTAAGGGAGTGCTTCATTGGCCCTCCTCTCTGTCCCACTTCTGAGGCAGTGCTTGCCTCAGTTTAATTGGGCTCCAGAGTGGCACAGCGGTCTAAGGCACTGCATCTCAGTGCTAGAGGCATCACTACAGACCCTGGTTTGATTCCGGGCTGAATCACAACCGGCTGTGATTGGGAGTCCCATAGGGCATCGCACAATTGGTGTCATCCAGGTTTGGCCGTCATTGTAAATAATCATTTGTTCTTAACTAGCTTGCCTAGTTAATTAAAGGTTCAATACAATAAAAATGACAAAAATTATTTTGGGGCTGATTCAGTTTAAAAAAAAGAGGTGACATGTTCTATAACAGACTTTCTGCTTTTCTCAATGATTTTTTGTTGTATTTTCTTAAAACTACATTGTTGGTTAAGGGCTTATACGTAAGCATTTCACCTGTTGTATTCTGCGCATGTGACAAATAAAAATTTGATTTGATTGTATTTTACCTCTAGTGTCACACCTGACGCTAAACATATACATTGGGGCAAAAAAAAGTATTTAGTCAGCCACCAATTGTGCAAGTTCTCCCACTTAAAAAGATGAGAGAGGCCTGTCATTTTCATCATAGGTACACTTCAACTATGACAGACAAAATGAGAACAAAAATCCAGAAAATCACATTGTAGGATTTTTTATGAATTTATTTACAAATTATGGTGGAAAATAAGTATTTGGTCACCTACAAACAAGCAAGATTTCTGTCTCTCAAAGACCTGTAACTTCTTCTTTAAGAGGCTCCTCTGTCCTCCACTCGTTACCTGTATTAATGGCACCTGTTTGAACTTGTTATCAGTATAAAAGACACCTGTCCACAACCTCAAACAGTCACACTCCAAACTCCACTATGGCCAAGACCAAAGAGCTGTCAAAGTACACCAGAAACAAAATTGTAGACCTGCACCAGGCTGGGAAGACTGAATCTGCAATAGGTAAGCAGCTTGGTTTGAAGAAATCAACTGTGGGAGCAATTATTAGGAAATGGAAGACATACAAGACCACTGATAATCTCCCTCGATCTGGGGCTCCACGCAAGATCTCACCCCGTGGGGTCAAAATGATCACAAGAATGGTGAGCAAAAATCCCAGAACCACACGGGGGGACCTAGTGAATGACCTGCAGAGAGCTGGGACCAAAGTAACAAAGCCTACCATCAGTAACACACTACGCCGCAAGGGACTCAAATCCTGCCGTGCCAGACGTGTCCCCCTGCTTAAGCCGGTACATGTCCAGGCCCGTCGGAAGTTTGCTAGAGAGAATTTGGATGATCCCGAAGAAGATTGGGAGAATGTCATATGGTCAGATGAAACCAAAATAGAACTCTTTGGTAAAAACTCAACTCGTCTTGTTTGGAGGACAAAGAATGCTGAGATGCATCCAAAGAACACCATACCTACTGTGAAGCATGGGGGTGGAAACATCATATTTTGGGACTTTTTTTCTGCAAAGGGACAAGGACGACTGATCCGTGTAAAGGAAAGAATGAATGGGGCCATGTATCGTGAGATTTTGAGTGAAAACTTCCTTCCATCAGCAAGGGCATTGAAGATGAAACGTGGCTGGGTTTTTCAGCATGACAGTGATCCCAAACACACCGCCCGGGCAATGAAGGAGTGGCTTCGTAAGAAGAATTTCAAGGTCCTGGAGTGGCCTAGCCAGTCTCCAGATCTCAACCCCATAGAAAATATTTGGAAGGAGTTGAAAGTCCGTGTTGCCCAGCAACAGCCCCAAAACATCACTGCTCTAGAGGAGATCTGCATGGAGGAATGGGCCAAAATACCAGCAACAGTGTGTGAAAACCTTGTGAAGACTTACAGAAAACGTTTGACCTCTGTCATTGCCAACAAAGGGTATATAACAAAGTAATGAGATAAACTTTTGTTATTGACCAAATACTTATTTTCCACCATAATTTGCAAATAAATTCATAAAAAATCCTACAATGTGATTTTCTGGATTTTTTCTCTCATTTTGTCTGTTATAGTTGAAGTGTACCTATGATGAAAACTACAGGCCTCTCTCATCTTTTTAAGTGGAAGGACTTGCACAATTGGTGGCTGACTAAATACTTTTTTGCCCCACTGTAATTGGCTTTGTGGAGAGGGAATGAGTGTGCTGTTCTATTGCTGCACCACACTCCTTTAACTGCATTTGCAATGAGTGCTGGCTCTGTGATGGAAATTGAATCCCCCAGCACAGTGTTTTGAATGTGCTGACCACATTGTCAAGCTTGACTGGTGACTTTGAACTGCTTTGCCACAGAAGCTATAATGAATTCAGACGGGACGAGGAGGGCTGCAGAGAGTGTTAATGCAAAATTTGCATGAGGGTGCCACCGTTATTTCCGTCATGATGCCAGCGCTTGCTGGAGCAAGTCAAATAAATAAATTGAGGCCGGGCAAAGCTAAGTTAGCGCCTCCTTGAAATATTCATTCGTTCTTCAATTCAGCAACTTTTTTTTTTTTGCTTCTTTCTTCTATCTTTTTTTTTTGTCTGATCCCTGAGAATGCTCCTTGGTCTGAATTATTGAACTTGGTCTCTCTGGCAGTATGAAAGGAGAGTGCGGAGGAGGAGAGAAAGAAAGAGACGTGATAGGCACAACTTCTTTAAAGGAGACGTGTCATGTCATGCTTCGCCAGTGGCCCCTGATACAAAGAAGGTTATGTTAATGGTATATTTGGGGAAAAACAAATGAACATACACAAACACCCTATGGTTGACAGGAAATGAATCACAGAAGAGTAGCAGCTTGATCCGACTGATCCACTGAAGTTGAGTTTTACATTTTAGAAGACGAATAGGCAATACTCTCGATCACAATGATGTTTTGATTTTCTTTAGATCGAACAAAAAAAACATTTCAGCCCACAAGGACTAGGTCAGCTAAATGAGACATTGTCATCCAGGAGCGCAATAGGGTTGGCTCTCCATCATGTATCTGCTTTTCTCTATGATTTATTTTGCATTAATATTTTGTGTCTATCAGTACCATTGTGAATGGCAACATTGCTCATAATATCAGTCATCTTCCTCCACTTGAATGTTACGTGGTTTCTTAGATAGATCATTTTGAGTTCTTTGTTTACCTTTGCCGTGTTCCTGAAAAGTGCTTGGGTGTGATCATCCCCGTGTTTCTCAGCTTGTTGGTGCCCAACCGTGCAGCCACCACAGATGTTCAAGAGGTGATTACAATGTAGGAATGTTTACTTTCATTTCCTGATGTGGGCTGTTAAGTCCCAGTTACATCAAGATTGGAGAGAAACATCTGTTGGAGGAAAGTGAAATAATGAGCAAAGAGAACATGCACCAGTATGGTCAAATTTCTGTGATTGAGATCTTAGAGATATGACAGGTGCTTCGTATTATACTGATCAGAAGGATGGCACTCCAGGCTAAAATCAACTTATAGTGGACTGTGAACATCACATAACTTTTGAAGAGAGTAGTATGATCGTAAATCACTGTGACACAGGCCTACTAAATTGTATTCCCTAGACCTTCGGGAGAACTGCCTGTCATGGAACTCACTAAAATATGCACTATTCTCCATTTTAAATTTGTGCTTTAAATATGTATTTACATTTTTGAAAGTAGGGTGACCACATGTCCCGGGTTGTGCGGGACAGTTCCGCATTTTGCATTTTGTCCCGCATCCCGCAACCAAATAGTCATGTACCGCATTTTATCAACAAGTTAAAACACCACTTACAAAATAAGGTTGATTTATCACGTATTTCAGTTAGACTTCCCATTAATTTAATGAGAATTTACATTCCAACCTGTCTCTTTTGCAGTCCCGTTGTGTACATGACAAGCTAGCCTATGATCTCTCTCTCTCTCTCTCTCTCTCTCTCTCTCTCTCTCTCTCTCTCTCTCTCTCTCTCTCAACTATGAAGAGGATAATGGCTTTCTCCATGCAATTGTGGCAAAAAAAATGGCCTAATCTGGGCTGCCTAAAACCCAGTGTTACTCCTATTACATCTGACAGTGTTAGTAGATTAACACTAGCTTGGCTGCTTAAACAAGAGTAATCCACTTTCATGCTATGGTTCCTGGTGTGTCAAACCTACATCGAGAACATACACCGTTTACTAAAGAATAAAAATGAATCTGCTAATTAGTAGTTCCTGGTCTCTATGTACTTATTGCTAATGAAGCGCCTGCAGCCAAAGAAAAAACACACTCTTCAATTGTGTGTAATCATAGGGCCTGTCTCCCATCATATGATAATCAGTAGACAGTAGGCCTACATCAACTATATAATTAGTTGGATAATAGTTTGTTTCCATGACTACAACATGATGATAAAAGTAAAAGTCTCAAGCCCATTAGTAGGTGCCATTGAGCTACCTCTGTCTGTCCTCACCCTGCCTATCCATACCAATCTTCCAACCCATTTGAACTGTTTCAGCCCACATGGTGATCCAAACACTGCAGCACCGGCTACTGTACTTTAATATAACACGATGACAGACATACCACCATTCACTGCTGCCATGCATGAAAACTCAACACCAACCACCCAGTCAGTGAAGCCCTACATCACGCTACGAACCCATTGATGTCATGAACTAAGCCCATTACTCTCCTTAGATATTCCAACCCCAGAGGCCTTCCTTCCTTCAACGGGCCTTTGTTGCCCAAGTGGACCTGTTCACTGTAACTCATGCGGAAATGCATCTAATTTGAATAAGCCGTGAAAAGACAAGCTCTGCCCGCTCTACACTCTGCCCCAAGGTAGTGACAGCTAAACCAAGTAAACAGAGATAAGGAGAGGGGGCCCTTTCCCTGGACATTTGCATGTTAATAGATACCCTGGCTGTGCAGTAATCTCCTGCTGCAGAGAGGATTTTTGTAAGCATGATCGGTAACATGATCTCTTTCTGGGTCACATGATGTCTGTGTTGGCACATCATAGGCTTCATAGGGCATGCTGTACTCTTATTTAATGTTGTAAAATGTATGGGAGATGGTATAGGAGCAGTGATATGTGTCCATGTAGAAGTCACCCTTACTGAAAAAACACATGATTTCATGCTGAAAATCCCAAAATTACATGTAACATTTCACGTAAAAACAGCTTTGCTGTTGCCAATATTATTTATGTTGAGAACTCTACAGATAAGTTCATATTGTGGATCCAAGGAGCTTATATGCAGCATATGTAAAGTGTATGGGAGATGGTATAGGACCAGTTACCGAGAATATATGTTTTAGGATCAATCAGCCAACTAAAAGTCATTCTGAAAGAGGTGAATTCAATTCCTGAATTGACAGAATTCAATCACAAAGTAGACTTCCCCAACCCTGTATTACACTAGTTATGTAATACCCGTCTTTCCTATAGTTCTTCCTTAGCCTGGAGCCAGTACACTAACCTGATTCGATCTCTTACTTCTTACCCTACAACCACCAGGGTAATTTGTTTTGTGCAGACCCCTCTTCAAAGTGATAGAGGGCTGTCACACTAAAACCACCTTCAGAATCATCAAGACCTAGTTGTTCAGGCCTTCAGTACTTGCACTGTGTCCCCACTTATCTGACCTCACTGTATTGGTATCAGTCTTTAAATGCACTAAACTCTTTACCTGACTTCCGACCACACACTTCCCCAGCCGACTCATCTTTACTTTTTCTTTCTCAAGTGGACTTTTGTCTCAAGTTTCTTGCATTTTGTTTTGGTATTATACATTTACTTACAATATCTTTGGTTGATGGTATAATGGTTTCAAGCCCCTCAAAACCTGGGGGCTGAATGAAAAATCTCCCAAAATGTTGAAGAATAAAGATTATGTTCGTGTGGAGATCGAAATGCACACTGTTCTGTTGTTTTGTTGAGGGAGAGAATGGATTTTGAGTGCCATGTTATTTCCAGAGGACGTCTTTGTAGTTTGGGTAACTTGATGCAAAGAAAGTGTTGATTAGCACTGTCATTACATCAGTAATTGCTGCCAACACACTGTCATTGACACTGACCCAACTCCAGCCACTTTAATAATGGGAATTGATGGGAAATGATGTAAATATATCACTAGCCACTTTAAACAATGCTACCTTATATAATGTTACTTACCCTACATTATTCATCTCATATGCATACGTATATACTGTACTCTATATCATCGACTGCATCCTTATGTAATACATGTATCACTAGCCACTTTAACTATGCCACTTTGTTTACTTTGTCTACATACTCATCTCATATGTATATACTGTACTCGATACCATCTACTGTATGCTGCCCTGTACCATCACTCATTCATATATCCTTATGTACATATTCTTTATCCCCTTACACTGTGTATAAGACAGTAGTTTTGGAATTGTTAGTTAGATTACTTGTTGGTTATCACTGCATTGTCAGAACTAGAAGCATAAGCATTTCGCTACACTCGCATTAACATCTGCTAACCATGTGTATGTGACAAATAAAATATGATTTGATTTGATTTGAGTAACGATTTACTTTGACTACATATTCATAACGCATTTATTACACATCTATAAGCATTTCCTGAACGTGTTATAACAGGTCCCAACCACATTATTAAAGGTTAATGAAATACACTGAGTATTTCATTAAGAACACTTTTTCCATGCCCTTTCCATGACATAGACTGACCAGGTTAATCCAGGTGAAAGCTATGATCCCTTATTGATTTCACTTCAATCAGTGTAGATGAAGGGGAGAAGACAGGTTTAAAGAAGGATTTTTAAGCATTGAGACAATTGAGACATGGATTGTGTATGTGTGCCGTTCAGATGGTGAATGGGCAAAACAGGGTTTTTCATCCTCAACAGTTCCCTGTGTGTGTCAATAATGGTCCACCACCCAAAGGACATCCAGTCAACTTAACATGACTATGGAAAGCATTGAAGTCAACATGGAACGCTTTCAAAACCTTGTAAAGTCCATGCCCCGACAAATTGAGGCTTTTCAGAGGGCAAATGTTTGGTTCAACTCAATATTAGTGTAACGACGTTCGTCTGTTGTATGAAGAGAGTCAGACCGAAATGCAGCGTGTAGGTTACTCATGACTTTAATGAAAATAATCGCGGTACATGAAATAACTGTATATGAAAACAACAAACGAAACGAAAACCTATTACAGCCTATCTGGTGAACTACAACACTAAGACAGAAACAAACACTCACAAATTACAACGCGAAAGTCAGGCTGTCTAAATACGGTTCTCAATCAGAGACAACGACAAGCACTTGACTCTGATTGAGAATCGCCCCAGGCAGCCAAGCCTAACTAGACACACCCCTAATCATACACAATCCCAATTACTACAAACCCCAATACGAAACACAACATATAAACCCATGTCACACCCTGGCTTACCCAAACATATACCAAAAACACAAAATATAATGACCAAGGCGTGACAGAACCCCCCCCCCCTAAGGTGCGGACTCCGGGACACACCTCAAGAGCATAGGGAGGGTCCGGGTGGGCGTCTGTCCATGGTGGCGGTTCTGGCTCGGGACGTGGACCCCACTCCATAAATGTCCTAGTACCTCCCCTTCGCGTCCTGGGATAATCCACCTTCTCCGGCGACCATGGCCTAATAGTCCTCACCCTGATCCCCACATAACTGAGGGGCAGCTCGGGACTGAGGGGCATCTCGGGACAGAGGGGCAGCCCAGTCCTGAGAGGAAGCCCAGAACTGAGAGGAAGCCCAGTACTGAGAGGAAGCTCAGGCAGGTAGTAGGCTCCGGTAAATCCTGGCTGGCTGGTGGAACTGGATGATTCAGGTTGTCTGGCCGATCTAGAAGATCTTGGCAGACTGGCACTTCTGGCGGATCTTGGCAGACTGGCACTTCTGGCGGATCCTGGCAGACTGGCGACACTGGGCAGACTGGCGACGCTGGGCAGACTGGCGGCGCTGGGCAGGCTGGGAGCACTGGGCAGACTGGGAGCACTGGCGGCGCTGGGCAGACTGGGAGCACTGGCGGCGCTGGGCAGACTGGGAGCACTGGGCAGACTGGGAGCACTGGAGGTGCTGGGCAGACTGGGAGCACTGGCGGCGCTGGACAGACAGGAGACTCCGGCAGCGCAGGAGAGGAGAAAGGCTCTGGCTGCGCTAAACAGGCGGGAGACTCCGGCAGCGCAGGAGAGGAGAAAAGCGTTGGCTGCGCTGAACAGGCGAGGCGCACTGGAGGCCTGGTGCGTGGTGCTGGAACTGGTGGTACTGGCACGAGGACACGCACAGGAAGCCTGGTGCAGGGAGCTGCTACCGGAGGACTGGTGTGTGGAGGTGACACAGGATGGGCTAGACCGTGAAGGCGTACTGGAGATCTTGAGAGCAGTGTAGGCACAGGACGTGCAAGGCTAGGGATGTGCACAGGAGGCCTGGTGCGTGAGGCTGGCACCAACTTCACCAGCTGACTAACACGCACCTCAGGTTGAGTATAGAGCGCTAACTCAGGTGCTATCAAATCCCCAACACGATCCGTCGGACGAATATTATATCTATAGCACCAAGCTAGCAACTCCCTCATTACTCTCCACTCCACTTTCCCCATTAACTCCTTCACAGTCTCTGCTTCGCTCACCTCTAACACTGGCTCTGGTTCTGGTCTCCTCCTTGGCTCCTCACGATGAACAAGGAGAGTTGGCTCAGGTCTATCTCCTGACTCAGCCATACTCTCCCTAAGCCCCCCCCCCCTCCCCCCCAATACATTTCTTGGGGTGACTTTCCGGTTTCCAACCGCGTTGCCGTGCTGCCTCCTCATACCTGCGCCTCTCCGCTTTAGCTGATTCTATTTCCTCCTTGGGATGGCGATATTCTCCCGGCTGCGCCCAGGCTCAGGTCTGACTCCTGACTCAGCCACTCTCTCTCTGCGCTTTCCCCCGTTACTTTCGGTTTTCGCTCAGTATAGCCATGCTTTCCTTTTCGACTCCATACGTCTATAGCCCTCTTCGCATTGCTGTAGGGAATCCCAGGCGGGCTCCTGCACTCGCTCTGGGTCGGCCGCCCACCTGTCGATTTCTTCCCACGTAGTATACTCCATGCTTCTGCCGTCCATAACGTCCTCCTTTAGATCCTGCCAGTTCACACGCTGCTCGGTCTGTGAGTGGTGGGTGTTTCTGTAACGACGTTCGTCTGTTGTATGAAGAGAGTCAGACCGAAATGCAGCGTGTAGGTTACTCATGACTTTAATGAAAGTATCGTGGTACATGAAATAAGTGAAATAAACGAAAACAACAAACAAAACGTGAAACTAATTACAGCCTATCTGGTGACTACTACACAGAGACAGGTACAAACACCCACAAAATACAATGCGAAAGTAAGGCTGTCTAAATACGATTCTCAATCAGAGACAACGACAAGCACCTGACTCTGATTGAGAATCGCCCCAGACAACCAAGCCTAACTAGACACACCCCTAATCAGCCGCAATCCCAAATAATACAAACCCCAATACGAATACAACATATAAACCCATGTCACACCCTGGCCTACCCAAACATATAACAAAAACACAAAATACAATGACCAAGGCGTGACAGAATCCCCCCCCCCTAAGGTGCGGACTCCGGGACGCACCTCAAGAGCATAGGGAGGGTCCGGGTGGGCGTCTGTCCATAACGTCCTCCTTCAGATCCTGCCAGTTCACACGCTGCTCGGTCTGTGAGTGGTGGGTGTTTCTGTAACGACGTTAGTCTGTTGTATGAAGAGAGTCAGACCGAAATGCAGCGTGTAGGTTGCTCATGACTTTAATGAAAATAATTGCGGTACATGAAATAACTGTATATGAAAACAACAAACGATACGAAAACCTATTACAGCCTATCTGGTGAACTACAACACTAAGACAGGAACAAACACCCACAAATTACAACGCGAAAGTCAGGCTGTCTAAATACGGTTCTCAATCAGAGACAACGACAATCACCTGACTGATTGAGAATCGCCCCAGGCAGCCAAGCCTAACTAGACACACCCCTAATCATACACAATCCCAATTACTACAAACCCCAATACGAAACACAACATATAAACCCATGTCACACCCTGGCTTACCCAAACATATACCAAAAACACAAAATATAATGACCAAGGCGTGACAATTAGGAAGGTGTTCTTAATGTTTTATACAGTCAGTGTATATCTATAGCATGTCTATACCACATTCATGTCATGCTATGCAAGAGCTCATATTTAGGTATCTTAATAGATGTATCATTATAATGACAGCATAGTTTCACCATTGTTAGTGAATATGCCAAAAGGCCAAACAACGTTTGGAAAATTTGGCCAATATATACATAGCCTGTACCAGCCCAGAATGTCCACATGTGTATATGTGTGTTTTTTTATAATGCAATTTGTGAGTCTTTGACTCATTACTGTATACTGTATATGCATTTCACTGTTGTGTGTCAGATGCTTTTACCTATGCAAATCTCAGCTATTTATGTGTTATGTGTGTATTTTTTTTTACCTGTGTTTGTAAATGCAGCGTGTGAATATACAGATCAATCCGTAATGCTTTTGATTCCGTTACTGAATGCTGACAAGGATATGGGTTAAAGCTGGCTGATGCAGTGGACTGGGGCCCCTAGTCCTCAGTAGTATCAGCTGACTGAGAGTTGATCGCTGTCACAGTTTCCTACTGTTATTTGTATTAACAGGACATAAACAGACACTTCTCAGAAAAGATGGGAAGGAACTTGGTGTAGCCAATCCGCCTACAGACACATTGGCATTTAGTTGCTATGGTAACTAGGTGGGAGATTCGCTGCTCCAAAGGGAGGAGGGGGGATTATCTAAAGACTTTGATCCAGAACTCAGAGTGAATGCATTTAATATGTAGTGCTGATGATGAAGCTACTGTGAATAGCAGTGATTTAATTTATTTCAAGGCCTGCTGCTTCTGAGATTGGAATGAATTAAAATGCCATTAGATTACAGAGGTAAGGAAGAAAAGTTAGATGGTCCATATTACGTCGTTGTACCTTGTATATCACATAACCTTGATGGTTGATAGATGGGGTATGACCCCTAACCATCAGTACAAATTCAAGATGCACTACTTCAAAAACCAGTAATGTTTCCTAAGGGAGTTGGTCCAAAGCTGTGCTACTATGACTGGGTCACTGTGTGTGCATCTGAGGGTCAAAGGTTAGCTTTCTTGGCAACTGGACATGTGACCTGGAAAGTTCCACGCTGCTTTTTGCCTTGAGTTGTTTTGGGCCAAAATGAAATGCTACTTTATGAAAGCAAACAGCAAAGCTGGGGGCAACACATCTGGCATTGGCCATTATAAGGGAATATCCCCCTCTATCGGAGCAGCACAATTTTAATAAGGGAACATCTCAGAAGTGCGTCACAAGTAGTCACTGTTGTCCTTGAGTGTGTGCCTTAGGATTTTCTGTTTTTTTTTGTAGGGGATTAGACACCCCATGGCGAGCTTCATCAGTGATGTTAATGCCAAGCCTCCTTGAAACTCTCAGTCGTCTGGTCCCCCCTCGCTTTTCAAAATTGCAACACTTCTCTCAGAATCAGGTTTTGTTTGTGTCCCTGAATATGTGTGTATGTGTTGTGCCTGGTCAGCTTACAGCCCTAAAAGATGTGTGGGGAAGTGATGAAAGCCCCCATCCATCCATTAAGTTAAGCTGGGACTGGAAATCCAGTTATGGGGCTGTAATAAGGCTCTGAGCTGCTCAAATAAACTGGATCCCTCCAATTCCCCTCCTTTCAGTGCTAACTGGCCATCTCTCATTCACCCTCCCATCCTTACTCAAGTCTCCATTTTCTCTCTATGTAATTTTCTTCTCTCTATGTAAACGTATCCCCTCCAACTGCTTGGACTGGACATTCCCAAATCTATGGTAGCTTGCCCTACATACAATATAAATCTGCACCGTTGTCGGTTTGATAAGAGAGAAAGACAAACACTGATTGGCTAAGTCAGGGTTTTCAGACCATAATGTCTGTTGCCTATGTTTGATATGTGCATACCATATCTGCAGTATGTGCTGTATGTTTCTGAATCAGTGGGGAGTGACTGCTCACAAAAATCTATGTATTTTGTCATTGCTGCAGAAGAAAAAAAATCCAAATTTTCCTGCCTTTTTTCTTCTCATCACGCCAAATGAGATAATGCTTCCCCTCACACTACTGCATAATATTATACTGTTTCTACTACCTATACCAGAACATTATAATTATGATACTAAAGATAACATAAACACTCACACTTTAAAAAGTTCTTAGGGCTGCAATCCCGTTAACGGGATTGATATGACAACAGCCAGTGAAAGTGCAGAGCGCCAAATTCAAAACAACAGAAATCTCATAATTAACATTCCTCAAACATACATGTATCTTATACCATTTTAAAGGTAATATTGTTGTTAATCCCACCAAAGTGTCTGATTTCAAATAGACTTTACATCAAAGACACCACAAACGATTATATTAGGTCACCACCAAGTCACAGAAAAATTCTGCCATTTTTCCAGCCAAAGAGAAGAGTCACAAAAAGCACAAATAGAGATAAAATGAATCACTAACCTTTGATGATCTTCATCAGATGACACTCATAGGACTTCATGTTACACAATGCATATATGTTTTGTTCGATAAAGTGCATATTTATATTAAAAAATATCAGTATACATTGGTGCGTTACGTTCACTAGTTCCAAAAACATCCGGTGATATTGCAGAGAACCACATTATTTTACAGAAATACTCATTATAAATGTTGATGAAAATACAATTGTTAGACATGGAAATATAGATACACTTCTCCTCAATGCAACCGCTGTGTTTTAAAAAAAGATTTATGGAAAAAGCAAACCATGCATTAATCTGAGTACAGCTTTCAGACAACAAACCAGTCAAAAAGATATTTGCCATATTGGGTAGTCAACAGAAGTCAGAAATAGAATTATAAATATTCCCTTAGCTTTGAGGATCTTCATCAGAATGCACTCCCAGGAATCCCAGTTCCAGAATAAATGTTTGATTTATTTCGATAATGTCCATCATTTATGTCCAAAGAGCTACTTTTGTTAGCACGTTTGGTAAACAAATCCAAAGTCATGAAGCGCATTCCCTGGTTGCAGACTAAATGTCAAAAAGTTCCATTACTGCCCATAGAGACATGCCAAACGATGTATGGAATCAATCTTTAGGATGTTTTTAACATAAAACATCAATAATGTTCCAACAGGAGAATTCCTATGTCTGTAGAAAAGCAATGGAACGAGAGCAAGCTCTCTCGTGACAGCGGCTCAGAGCCTGTGGCAATCTGCCAGACACCTGACTCATTCCTCTCTCATCCGGTCCCACTTCACAGGAGAAGCCTGAAACCAGTTTCTAAAGATGGTTGACATCTAGTGGAAGCCTTAGGAAGTGCAACATAACCAATATCCCACTGTGTATTCAATAGGAGCTGGGTGGAAAGTCCACCAACCTCAGATGTCCCACTTCCTGTTTGGATTTCTTCTCAGGTTTTTGCCTGCCATATGAGTTATTGTAACGTCGTTCTTCGTTTGTCGAAAGAAAGTCGGACCGAAATGCAGCGTGGTGGTTACTCATGACTTTAATGGGAAAAGTGACACATGAAATAACTATACAACATACAAAACAACAAACGGAACGTAAAACCTAATTACAGCCTATCTGGTGCAACTACACAGAGACAGGAACAATCACCCACGAAATACAAAGTGACACCCAGGCTACCTAAATACGGTTCCCCATCAGAGACAACAAGAATCACCTGACTCTGATTGAGAACCGCCTCAGGCAGCCAAGCCTATACTAGACACACCCCTAATCAACCACAATCCCAATGCCTACAAAAAAACAATATGACAATACAATAACCCCATGTCACACCCTGGCCTGAACAAATAATTAAAGAAAACACAAAATACTAAGACCAAGGCATGACAGTTATGTTATAATCACACACATCATTCAAACAGTTTTAGAAACTTCAGAGTGTCTATCCAATACTACTAATAATGCTAATAATGCATACATTAGCAACTGGGACTGAGGAGCAGGCCGTTTACTCTGGGCACCTCTGGGCACCTTTCATCCAGGATACTCAATACTGCCCCTGCAGCCATAAGAAGTTAAATTACATTAATACACGGTTTAGCTGCTCTCTGGGAGTTAGTCACCCTCCATTCCTCATATGCAGTCATAGAAGGTGCCCTGCCTCACCATCTTCTGTCTGCCTACATGCCCACTTTCTATGCCTATCCAAAGCAAGGCTTCTCAAGCGGAGCCTTCGATAAGATCTGGTAATTTATTATTCATCTAAAGCCAGCCAAGGTCACGTGGGCCCATCAGACGGAAGGTTGTTTCAAAGGTCCTGTGAGTTGCGAGAAATTCACAGGGCGAGAAAGAGATCGAGGAGCAAGAGAAACAGTCCAAACACGGACACCTTAAATCTGGGGAAAGAAAAAGCACCTTGGTTAGTTTGATTGTTCCGGTGCCTCGATGAACAGTGGTCAGCAACCTTTTCTGAGTCAAGATCACTTTCTCAGTGAAAAAACAAGCCGAGATCTACAGTACCACTCAGATTTTTTTTAAAGCGGAGTTTGTCTTTTCAGACAAATGAAATGGTTCAAAATGGGAACACTTTGCCTACCTGGTGCACAGGGCTTCTGAATCAAGTGCGCAGGCCTTTATCGTTGTCTTTTCAATAGAAATGTTTGGTGATTGACTAGGTATGCTTTGAAGATCCCGATCGACCGGTTTGTGACCACTGCTCTAGAATAAAATTCACAACCTGACAAATGAATAAAAGGATTATTTATACATGATATATCTCTCACAGTGTAAGGAAGATAGTGGAACAACACTGGAAGAGAACATCAATATTCTTTCTTAATCATTTCTCAAACCCTTTAGGAAAGAGAATATCTATGATAATTATACATATGTGAAGTTGCTTTCCTTGATGCAATAGATTGTGTCTATCAACACATGACGCAATGTTCACATCATGTTTAATGTTAAACTAAACGGGATTAAAGCCGAGGTCTCCTCAACAGCTAAGGGTCCAGGGGCTTTAGGCATAACAAAGTTCAACCACACAAAGACATAATAAGAAGGCACATATTATTCTTATCATTTCAAACCTGTATAAAGCAGTGTTCTTAAATGGTTTCCATGGAAACAATTACTGCATCTAGCATCAATGAGCTTGGAAGAAAAACTGTAAACCTACTTGAACGAGTGGGAGGGGCAGTTGGAGAATTCTCATCACATGCATATTTAAGCTTCTCGCCCTACTAAAAAAAATGTAATGGGGCAATTATTTTTCACAGAACAATGTCAAATTGTCAAATGTGTTCCAGATATACTCTGATCTATCCTCCCAAGGCCAATTATATACTACTACAACTACTACTACGACTACTACTTCTACTACTACTACTACACTGTAAAACCATGAAATGTGACACATTTATAAGCTAAACGTTAGTGTTTAAAACTTAAACACTAGGCATTTAGATTTGCCAGTAAGTGTTCTCCTCTTCAACACAGGTGTTTAGAATGCAAGATTAAACATGAGTCAGCTTTTTTCCCACTCAGTTTCCAACCTGGAGAACACCTACTGTATATCTCCTAAGTGTTCAGATTTTAAACACTAGTGTTTACTTTCTCATCGTCCTGTTTAGAATGCATTTAGTCCATCGAAATTCATGTGACTTTTAATGCCTTTTATTCAGATCAGTGTTAGCAGTGTCAACTTACCTACATTTCTGCACAAAACAGGACACTTGATTATTTTCAGTCATGTGGTATTGTTGTTGTTACTCGACTGTGATGATTTAATTTCCTTTAACTCAGAGTGAAAGAGACATGGGATTGGCCACTTTATCATATTTTCCAGCATGCTTTGTTGCAGGTTGATTTTTAGAAAAGTTTGTTTTAGTATCTACTGTATGATTCCTCATGCAAATTGATTAATTGATCTTATACTTTACAAAGATAAATAACGTACAGTCTAAACAAATCCAATCTTGAAGGGGTTGGACTTATTGCACCCATTACTGACATGGTTGGTCCAGTTTAGATGGTTTAGGTAGTATTTCTTGTTTAGTCCTTTACTATAGCAGTCATTCTAAGTGCAGGTTGTGGGTGATAAAATATTCCAATTGATGGATATGTTTCCTTCTGGATGGATTCAAATAGGAACTACTAATCAAATCACAAACCAGGGTATTGTGACTTGCAGGTCTGATGTGGCCCCTGAGCCAGGATTTTCAGACCACAAAGTTAAGGATAATGATAAATGTGGTCATAAAGTGTTAACTTTTAATTGAAGCACATTCACCTAGGCAGCCACGTAGTGAAGACTTCAGGAATAGACTTATTGAAATCAACAACCACGCCTCTGTCACAAACAAACATTCTCACATTCACTCTAAATGTATGCTGTGAAATATACAAATAGAGCTTTACATCTTAGTGTTAAAAAAACACCCCCAGTGTTTAGTGATGAAAACCTAAACGCGTTGTCTTGAATAAACGTGTTTATGTCTTTAAAAAGTGTTACAGGGAGAAAAAAATGATTTGGTGTTTGCAATCTAAATACTGTGATGCATTTTCATTGAAAACCTAAATGCCTTGACACATTTAAAAAGCATTACAGAAATGTGTTTAGTTACGTGTTCAAATCCTAAACACGTGGCTTTACTACAACTACTACTACCATACTGTTCCTTTTTAGGGTGTAACATAATAAAACAAAAAATCTAATAACATTGCGATGTTATGAAGCATACATTTTGTTTGCAAAATTGATCCAGTGCCCTAAATGGCAAAAAAAAAGCTTCAGAAATCTGACATTGAGAGCAAAACATTAAATATACTGACTTCACTTTGATGAACACATGACTAGTTTATAAAAAGGACTCTTATTTTATCAAGTACATAATATTGGAGGTCAGACATGCTGATGTTGCATGTGCTCAGAGTTAGAATTTGAGATCTGATGCTTCTCTAATGACTGCAGTGCTACAGTACATCCATAAAGATAATGAAACTGGCAGTAAATATGAGGCCTTTTAGGACAGTCTGAGAGGCTGCTTGACTGTAGACCACAATTATACCTACTGGCACAACTCCCAAACTGAGCCCATAATACTATAATGCCCCTTCATCCATGTCAGAGCAATACGTTTACAACCAATAAGTGAGGGTCTTCTGCTTTAAATTAGCCGTATCATGCTTTCAATGGGCAGCAAAAGCCTGGGAACAATGTAAAAACAACATAGATCATCCTCGGAGTGGATTGAGTGGAAAAAACAAGTGTTTAGGACACAGATTATATTGAAGATATTTTTATTTAAAGATATTGGTCCTCAATGCCTAGAGCAAAACAGGCTTAGCAAAGCACAGAGGGGATATGATTGCAGCATATCCAGGATAATCACATGAATATGCATGAAATTATGCTGTACACTTAACATTCAATCATCTAGCTACTGGTGCATATCTATTGAGCTTCACGTTATTACATACATTGTTGAAATGTATGCATTTTGTATTACAACCCTTGACATTAAATTAACTGCAATGTGTGATTTGATTCTAAATGGATGGATTTAATGGGAGTGTGGGATGTTGTGGTGCAAGTGCTTTGAATGCATTGGAATACTCTATGGTTGTGAACTCTATAGCAGTGGTTCTCAACTGGTTTTGCCATATTGAACCAGGTTGTATCAAAATTCAATCTGTAAAAACTACTGTTTGTTTAACTTTTCTAGTGCAGGGGTTCCGCTAGCAACATTCCACTGAAAAAGCCATGGCGTGTAATTCAAAATATTTTTTTACAAATATGTAACTATCACACTGTAACGGCGTTCGTCTGTTGAAAGAGAGTCGGACCAAAATGTGGCGTGGTGGTTACTCATGTTCTTTAATAAAATAAACGATACATGAAATAACTAAATATATACAAAAACAACAAACGAAACGTGAAAACCTACACAGCCTATCTTGTGACTACAAACACAGAGACAGGAACAATCACCCACAAAACACACAGTGAAACCTAGGCTACCTAAATATGGTTCCCAATCAGAGACAACGAGAATCACCTGACTCTGATTGAGAACCGCCTCAGGCAGCCAAGCCTATGCTAGACACCCCTACTCAGCCGCAATCCCAATGCCTACTAAAACCCCAATACGAAACACAATTAAATAAACCCATGTCACACCCTGGCCTGACCAAATAAATAACGAAAACACAAAATAATAAGACAAGAGGCGTGACACACACATTAATTAACAAGTCCAATACAGCAAATGAAAGATACACACCTTGTTAATCTACCCACCATCTCCCATTTCAAAAATGCTTTACAGCTAAAGCACAACATATGATTATGTTAGATCATAGCCAAGTCAAAAAAACACACAGCCATTTTTTCCAGCCAAATATAGGAGTCACAAAAGCAGAAATATAGTTCAAATGAATCCCTAACCTCTGATGATCTTCATCAGTTGACACTCATAGGACATCATGTTACACAACACATGTATGTTTTGTTCGATAATGTGCATATTTATATCCAAAATCTCAGTTTACATTGGCGCCTTACATGCAGTAATGTTTTGATTCCAAAACATGCTGTGATTTTGAAGAAATACTCATAATAAACATTGATAAAAGATACAAGTGTTATTCACCAAATTAAAGATAAACTTCTCCTTAATGTAACCACTGTGTCAGATTTTGAAAAATACTTTACGGAAAAAGCATAATCTGAGAACGCCGCTCAGAACCCAAAACAGCCAGAGGAATATCCGCCATTTTGGAATCAACAAAGTTAGAAACAACACCATAAATATTCACTTACCTTTGATGATCTTCATCAGAAGGCACTCCCAGGAGTCCCAGTTCGACAATAAATGACTGATTTGATTATGTCCAAATAGCCACTTGTTGTTTGCGTGGTCAGCCAAGTAATCCATCTTCATGAGGCGTAGGCAATTCATCCAGACAAAAACTCGAAAAATTCCGTTAGAGTCCTTTAGAAACATATCAAACGATGTATGGAATCAATCTTTAGGATGTGTTTAACATAAAACATCAATAATGTTCCAACCGGAGAATTCCTTTGTCTTCAGAAAAGCACTGGAACGAGAGGTAACTCTGTCGGGAGCGTGCGTCATGAGACCAAGGCACTAAGCCAGACCACTGACTCAAACAGGTCTCATGAGCCCCTCCTTTATAGTAGAATCCTCATTCAAGTTTCTAAAGACGGATGACATCTAGTGGAAGCCATAGGAAGTGCAACTTTATCCATATCTCAATGTGTATTCAGTAGGCCAAGCTTTGAAAAACTACAAACCTCAGATGTCCCACTTCCTGGTTGGATTTTTCTCAGGTTTTCGCCTGCCATATGAGTTCTGTTATACTCACAGACATCATTCAAACAGTTTTTGAAACTTAAGAGTGTTTTCTATCCAATACCAATAATATGAATATGAATATGAATATATTAGCATCTGGGACAGAGTAGGAGGCAGTTCACTCTGGGAACGCTATTCATCCAAAAGTGAAAATGCTGCCCCCTATCCCAAAAAGGTTAATGCTATATTGTTAGTATATACAGTCCCACCTTTTTCATTGTCATTTAAGTTCAGACCAGAGAATTTAAAAAAAAGGAATCAATAATAAATATGTAAAAAATGTATATATTATTGTTATATATACTGTACATTATATATATTGTTACAGCATCCAACAAACACATAAACAACCAAAACATTTTTTTGATGCAAAGCATCCAAACCTCCCTGGGTGAACTGCTGCTCTATAATTTCACTTGTCCTTGACACCCTCTGTCTGACGTCAGTTTGAGCAACACTCACCACAAAATACAGGCAAGCTAAACATCGGCAACTTGCTGTTGAGAAATGTAGAAAATACAGGTAGGGTCGAGAGGGAAGACTGGGGATATGTGTGGGTAATTAGTTCATCCATCTACTAACAAGCTAATGTCAGACCAAAGTATTCCCCTGTAAGTCAAACACAACAGAGAATTAATTGTGTGTAGGTTGATCTCATAGAGACAGGGGGAATGGACCTCTCCATTGTCATGAACCTGACGTTGAGCTGACTTTGCATCTGTCAAACTTGGGGAAGCTTCATCAGCGTACACCACTTTCCCCCGACCAGATGTTTGTTGTACTTTTTAGAGTCACCTTAAAGAAAACAGCATCAGCTGAAAGGGAGATTCCTGCACTTCCAATGCCCTCTTTCACCACTGTTGGACTTTGGATGGGAATAATGGAGAGAATTGTGCAGACAAGTTGTGTTGGGCTTCTGGGGTTGTGTGCCCCCATCTGTTCTGTGCCTGTTTATAGGGCTGTTATCAAGGAAGAGGATGGCAATAAAGCCCAAAACACAGTGCCACACATCCCTAACCATAAACATTGTTTGACAGTGCCACGGGCAACAGCAGTCCCCAATGTCTCATGTTTTGTTGGAAAATTCAACTGCCATAAGAAAATACAGAGGAAGTTAATTGTGTGACTGAGCCACCATCATTAGTGGCATTGTTATCCCCCATAGACCAATATATGACGAGCATGGTTCAGTAAAGCTATGGAAAGTCACACCGTTTTCTAGATCTAGGACCATATGACAGATGCTTTAGTGCTGCTGGGTATGGGGTATGGGCAGTGTGCTTAGGCATACACATGCATGTTGCAGTTTGAACACTCAAACCGGTTCACCTGGCACCTACTACCATACCCTGTTCAAAGGCACTTAAATCTTTTGTCTTGCCCATTCACCCTCTGAATGGCACACATACACAATCCATGTCTCAGTTGTCTCAAGGCTTAAAAATCCTTCTTTAATAAATCCTCTTTGGGCTAGGTGTGCCGCAAACGACCCAACTCGACAACATCCGGTGAAATTGCACAGCGCAATATTCAAAATACAAAAATCGTAATATTAAACATTCATGAAAATACAAGTGTCTTACATCTTTTAAAAGCATAACTTCTTGTTAATCCAACCGCTTTGTAAGATTTCAAAAGGATTTACGGTGAAAGCATACCATGCGATTATCTGAGGACAGCGCCCCGCATACAAAAGAGCATTAAAACATTTTCCAAACCAGCAGAGGTCACAAAAATCAGAAATAGAGATAAAATAAATCACTTACCTGTGAAGATCTTCCTCTGTTTGCAATCCCACGGGTCCCAGCTACACAACAAATTGTAGTTTTGTTCGATAAAGTCCTTCCTTATATCCCAAAAAGTCAGTTTAGTTGGTGTGTTTGTTTCAGTAATCCACCCCTTCCACTCGTTCAACATGCAGACAAAGTAATCCCAAAAGTTACCAATGAACTTTGTCTAAACAAGTTGAGCAATGTTTCTAATCAATCCTCAGGTACCCTAAAATGTCATTAAACAATACAATTTAAGACGGAATGTAGTCTGTTCAATACCGGAGATAAATAATGAAGTATGCGCCCTCATCCACGTGTGCCACAAGACTACAGTCAAAATGAGAGCCACCTTGAAAAACTACAACTACTAACTAATCTTTCAAAAAACAAGCCTGAAACCCTTTCGAACGACTATTGACATCTAGTGGAAGCCATAGAAACTGAAATATGGGAGGAATTCCTTTGAATATCCCATAGACAAGCATTTGAATGGACTGTGACCTCAAAAAAAAAAAAATTCCGGATTGATTTTCCTCGGGTTTTCACCTGCCATTTCAGTTCTGTTATACTCACAGACATTATTTTAACAGTTTTAGAAACTTGTGTTTTCAATCCAATGCAAATCTATATCATATCATAGCTTCTGGGCCTGAGTAACAGGCAGTTTACTTTGGGCATGTCAGTCATCCAAACTTCCTAATACTGACCCCTAGCCTTAAGAAGTTTTTAACCTCCCTCATTCTCATACACACCCAGGCTGTATCACATCCATACGAGTCCCATAGGGTGGCGCACAATTGGCCCAACGTCGTCCAGTTTTGGCCGGTGTATGCTGTCATTGTAAATAAGAAGGGTCTTCTTAACTGACTTGCCTAGTTAAATTCAGGTTTAAAAAATACACTGATTGAAGTGGATTTAACAAATTACTATATCAATAAGGGATCATAGCTTTCACCTGGTCTGTCTATGTCATGTAAAGAGCAGTTTTGTACACTCAATGTATTTTTTTAACCTTTATATATCTAGGCAAGTCAGTTAATATTTTTTTTTCAATGACAGTGTATCAGGGAACAGTGGGTTAACTGTCTTGTTCAGGGGAAAACAACAGATTTTTACCTTGTCAGCTCAGGGATTCCAATCCAAACTTTCGGATAGTGACCCAACGCTCTAACCACTGCCACTCCAAAATGTGGCTCCCCATGTTCCTGCCTGGTAGTGTGGACATCCTCAGTGAGATGATGAGGGCTCTGTCTTGACACTGAGCCATGGGCAGCAGCTCTCAGCCTGTGCTGAAGGCTTGAGTTGTTAGTTGAAGAACCCCTGAGCATCAAGTGCTAACAGGCCAGATGGAGCTGCTGCAGCCTGGCACTGTCAGAGACAAGAGACAGGTCCCAGATGAGGTGAGAGTCCCCCCTCTCTCGTGAATATGTCTAACTTTTCCACAGCCTCTCACTGTCTCCCTCTCTTTCCATATCTCTCCCTATCTCTGCCTAGCTCTCTCTCTCTCACACGCTCTCTTTTTCTCATTGTCCTCATCATAGTGACAAATGCAAGCCTGGGGCTCCCTGGCAAAATAGACTGCTGTAATTAACTCAGTAATGACACTAGAGAGTTGAGTCATTTCACCTGTATAATTAAAGGTGCAATGCAATTGTTTTATCTCAATGTCAAATCATTTCTGGGTAGCAATTAAGTACCTTACGGTGATTGTTTTAAATTAAAATTGTGAAAAATAAACAAAAATAGCTTTTTAGCAAAGATTATTTTCGGTCTCTCTCACAGACACCCTTTAAAGCTCCTTTATTAAGATCCAATTTTCAAAGTCACTGAGATGTCTTCTTCTAGCCATGGTAACCAAAATAATGGGCAACTGCATTTTTATACATGGCCCTAAGCATGGTGAGATGTTTTAATTGCTCAATTAACTCAGGAACCACACCTGTTCGGAAGCACCTGCTTACAATATACTTTGTATCCCTCATTTACAACAAATTAAAAGTAGCCTACATGGATGACAAAATGTGCTTTTATGGACCATTCCTGCACCAAAGCACACTTTTCAGAAAGCTAAGGCTATTATTGGTTAAAGTAAACAAAACAAAAAATCAAATTAAAATGGTTTAATATGTGTTCTCACATTATCCACATACACATGCTTATTCAATACAAATAATTAATTCAGATTAAAGTAATTCCATTTCCCTTGTCTTCCCTTATAAAGCATGAACTTGTGTGGCTATTGATCTGAATCATTGTGGTCCAATAACTCATTACATCTCTTGAGAGAAGAATATGTAATTTCAGTGCAATGAAAAGCAATTTGGAGTGTGCAATTTACACACTCCCCTGATTAGACTTATTTAAAAGTGTGCGTGGCAAAAACACGTTTTGATTCATGCATAGCATTGTGATAGAAGACCATATCTGACTTGCTTTTACAAGCTTCACCTTGATACACATCAGAGGGAGGGAGCGTTGTAAAATATTCTAGTGGCTTCCCACTGGGCACAGATCTCAATTCAACATCTACATGTAGGTTCCACGCAGGGGTGCCAATTTGGTTTTAGAAGTGAGGGGAACATAACCTAGCGAGGGGAAATTTTCTGGGGCATCTAAAGCTCATTTCCTGCATTTTTACACAATCCAATTTGCCGTCTCTATTTAGAACATAAAATAAGCAAAAGTGCCCACAGTCATCAAGCTAGGAAAGAGATCATTATTAAATATGTTTAAGTGATTAAAAAGACGGAACTAGATCAAAGGTCATTCAACAGTAAATATTGTGTTGCACCTTCAACCAATAGCCTAACAAATGAACAACTTTTGAAAAAATACTTATAATTTTGATTGTCTTTATTAAGACATCCTCTATATCAAATTTCAGCCATATCGACCAGCTAGCCTGAGCCGGCTGCATGCCCAACCCCAACCAGTCTAGTCAATAACTCAACTCTTGGACCTCCTGGGTGGCGCAGTGGTCTAAGGCACTGCAATGCAGTGCTAGCTGTGCCACCAGAGATTCTGGATTCGAGCCCAGGCTCTTCCGCAGCTGGCTGTGACTGGGAGGCCCATGGGAGGCCCAATTGTCGTTAGGGAGGGTTTGGCCGGCAGGGATATCATTGTCTCATCGTGCACCAGCGACTCTTGTGGCAGGCTGAGCGCAGTGCACTCTGGCCAGGTCACCAGGTGTACGGTGTTTCCTCTGACACATTGGTGCGTCTGGCTTCCGGGTTGGATGTGCGTTACGTCAAGAAGCAGTGGTTGGGTTGTGTTTCGGAGAACGCATGGCTCTCAATCTTCGCCTCTCCTGAGTCTGTACGGGAGTTGCAGTGATGAGACATGACAGTAACTACTACAAATAATTCAACACAACCTTTTATTTTGAGGGTTGGAAACAAAAATAACACAAAAAAACACAATCCTCACACAATAATAGCAAATCCTCCATATAATTAATATTATAGGCTTAATAGTACTCTAGAGCTCTTTTTACTTGCAAATCAAATCAAAGTTTATTCGTCACTGTCACGGCTGGCTGAAGGACTGGACCAAGGTGCAGCATGGTAAGCGTACATTTGAACTTTATTTATAAATGACGCTGACAAACTAAGAACAAAAAAACAACCGGGAAGCTTTGGGCTATGTGCCCTGAACAACTACAAAGTTAACTTCCCAAAAAAACAGGTGGGGGAAAAGGGTACCTAAGTATGGTTCTCAATCAGAGACAATGATAGACAGCTGTCCCTGATTGAGAACCATACCAGGCCAAGACATAGAAATACATAACATAGAAAAAAGGAAATAGAATGCCCACCCTAGTCACACCCTGACCTAACCAAAATAGAGAATAAAAAGCCTCTCTATGGCCAGGGCATGACAGTCACATGCGCCAAATACAACAGGTGTAGGTAGACCTTACAGTGAAATGCTTACTTACAGGCTCTAAACAATAGTGCGGAAAAAAGGTATGTGTGTGTGTGAAGGTAAGTAAAGAAAAATAACAACAGTAAAAAGACATTTGAAAATAACAGTAGCAAGGCTATATACAGACACCGGTTAGTTAGGCTTATTGAGGTGGTATGTACATGTAGGTATGGTTAAAGTGACTATGCATATATGATGAACAGAGAGTAGCAGTAGCGTAAAAAGAGGGGTTGGCAGGTGATGGGACACAATGCAGATAGCCCAGTTAGCCAATGTGCGGGAGCACTGGTTGGTCGGGCCAATTGAGGTAGTATGTACATGAATGCATAGAAAAAGTGACTATGCATATATGATAAACAGAGAATAGCAGCAGCGTAAAAGAGGGGCGAGGGGGAAACACAATGCAAATAGTCCGGGTAACCATTTGGTTACCTGTTCAGGAGTCTTATGGCTTGGGGATAAAAACTGTTGAGAAGCCTTTTTGTCCTAGACTTGGCACTCCGGTACTGCTTGCCATGCAGTAGAGAGAACAGTCTATGACTGAGGTTGCTGGGGTCTTTGACACTTTTTTAGGGCCTTCCTCTGACACCGCTTGGTGTAGAGGTCCTGGATGGCAGGCAGCTTTGCCCCAGTGATGTACTGGGCCGTACGCACTACCCTCTGTAGTGCCTTGCGGTCGGAGGCCGAGCAATGATGCAACCTGTCAGGATGCTCTCGATGTTGCAGCATTTTAGTTTCCTGGGGGGGAATAGGCTTTGTCGTGCCCTCTTCACGACTGTCATGGTGTGTTTGGACCATTGTAGTTTGTTGTTGATGTGGACACCAAGGAACTTGAAGCTCTCAACCTGCTCCACTACAGCCCCGTCGACGAGTATGGGGGTGTGCTCGGTGCTCCTTTTCCTGAAGTCCACAATCATCTGCTTAGTCTTGGTTACATTGAGGGATAGGTTGTTATTCTGGCACCACCCGGACAGCTCTCTGACCTCCTCCCTATAGGCTGTCTCGTCGTTGTCAGTGATCAGGTCTACCACTGTTGTGTCGTCTGCAAACTTAATGATGGTGTTGGAGTCATTCCTGGCCATGCAGTCGTGGGCGAACAGGGAATACAGGAGGGGGCTGACCACGCACCCATGGGGAGCTCCAGTGTTGAAGATCAGCATGGCAAATGTGTTGCTACATACTCTCACCACCTGGGGGCAGCCCGTCAGGAAGTCCAGGATCCTGGGACCATGGCTGGCAAGTGAGCTGCGTCACATACGACTAAAATAACATTGCGAGACTGTGGTTGGGATTGGGACCAATTCTTGTGGTAGATAGTGGGAGTCGGACAGAAAGCCAGCAGGTGTGGGCAGGGTGCAGTATGAAAATCTGCAGATGCCGCAGGAGTGGGATGAAGAAATCAATCTGGCGAAAAAGTCTACACTGCACCATGACAGTGAAGACTGTAACGTTAGAGCTGTTTATTAATGTGTCAGTGTGAAAGTGGGGAATTAACTAGGGAAACGTACATTACATTGCCAAATACAAACTCACATTGCGCTGACAAAATGTCACATTATTTCATTGTTCGGCCGATGCTTTCATTGTTTGATTCAGGTCTAGTGTGATTGATGCAAATAAAATTGCTAAAGTTTGCCAACTTTTGGCCAAATCTCTCTCTAACTGTAAAATAACTAGCGAAAGCTAACCAAGTTCATGTACTTCTGTTGAAACGGGACAAAACAAAGGCTACAAAACATGACCATACAAACAACAGTTGTTAGATAGTAGTTATAGCCACCTCATATTGCAATCTGACAGATAGCAAGAGGCTAGAGCTGCCATGGCTGCGGTAGCTACTAGCTAGCATAGGTAATTCATTCACCTCAGTTGAGAGGAGATTAAACAATGGCTAACATTACATGTCAGTTACAGTACTAGCTCAGCAATGCAAATAAACACTAATTTCAGATAAACAGTAGTTATTTTCCCAGCTATATCAGTCATCTAAAGAGTAGCCAGTTTCTGCTCTTCTTGCTTTTACAACTCAGTGAAAGAGCGCAACACATACACAGTGAACTATGCTCAACTCTCCGTGCTGGTTCAGCCAGCCTTCCAGAAGCTTTGCCTTCACATAGCCTGCTAGCCCGCTCTGTGGTGTCCAAAGTGGTCCTAAATCCAGCCATCGGAACACTACAAACAGCCTACCTGACCACTCTGAGGCGTCCGCATGATCCTGAAGCAAACCATTGACACATTTTGTATCACATTGTAATAATAAAACTGGGGGGACAAAATGTTTATTTCAGAATGTGGGGGGGACATGAACCCCCCTATCCCCAGTGAAAGTTGCGCCCCTGGTTCCACGCCATTTCATTGAAATGACGTGGAAACAACATTGCTTCAACCAATGTGTGCTCAGTGGGTTAGCATCAAACTCTTCTGACTGAGCTGAGGGTGTGATATGAAGTAGGCTTAAAAGTGCAACCTGTAACTGATGCCCCTGCACTTGTTTGTAAATTCAGGAGCTGGGTTATTTTTCTAGTTGCCACTGGGGAAGTTGTAAACTACAGCTGGAGCCTTCATGGACAGAGGAGATATTTTGGGTTATTGACACCTCCGTCTGAGTTTTACTCAGAACCACTGTGTGGCCAGGAAGAGAATATGTTCTAAAGTGGTGTATCTTACAAAGGCAGGCTTCCTCTGTAGATCCAGGTTCCTCAGAAAGTTTTTTCTTCCCTAGGATAGTATTAAATAGCCACTGTCGCCTTTATGACAACTGGATTATACTAATGGTCTACTAGATAATGTTTAGGAGCAGCATAGGTGAAACATGATAAGGTCTAGACCACTTCAGACAGAGACTATTAGCTTGTTGCACGTCACCTCCAAAGATATCCCTCTTTCCATAAACGACTCGATTAATAGAACAGATTTTTAAAAAGGAAAATCAAATCAAAGTAAGTTAGGAAGGAGGTGATATTAAGCACAAAGATAAGAGGTCTACTGATAAGGTGTTAATAGGTAGGAGAGTGGGAGAGAGAATGAAAGATAAGGGCTGAATTCATAATCATTTATCTCTACTTTAATGGTATTTTAACCTCACAATGGGATATAATCATACAGCTTCTAATAATGAACTCAAGCAGTGGCATTTGTTGGTGACTTCCTGCAACTGTAGAGGGTTGCCACCTCCTGGCAGCCATGTTGAAAGACCAAAGTATCAACTCTTTCGACAACACCTGAACTGTCAGAAAAGCTAAGAAACCTTCTTGCCCATCAAGACCTGAACCCAGACGGCTATCAGTACAGGGTCTGCTCCGATCATTTCATCACTGGTAAGTCTGGTCGATTTCAAGTTTAGTTTAGCTGTTATTCTAACCAGATGTTAACAACAAGACTAAGTTAGTCAACATTAGCTAGCTAGATAGCTTGGAGTCTAGCTATTAGCATGTGTCACGTGAATTTCAAGTTTTTGGAAAAGCTATTTTGTTCACCATGAAATTGCACCTTTATAACAAAGGATTGCATGCATCTATCATTGCATTACAGACTAATGTAAGCCTGCTATTCCTAATGTGATTAGTAGATTGGATAGTCATAATTCAGGCTATTAATGAGAGCGTAGTGGCATAGGCCTATAGGCTATATCAGAGATGTTTCTTTCCTTTGCATTTGAAAATGTGGCTTATAATAAACATTTCATGCAATTTTACTACACTTTATGTGACTGGAGACATTAGCAGAGTGGATGGTAGCCTAGGCCTACTAACTGACACTGACAACAGATCACTAAAAACAACCTTTTCTTGAATACAACCATGCAATCTAGATGTATGAAAAGGGCTCATGGCTAGAAGGGATCCAGCTTTTGTCAAATTAACATCAACGCTTTTTGCATTTTAGCTAACCCTTTTCCTAACCTTAACCTAATTATCCTAAACTGCTATTTTAATTATCCTAACCTGCTGCTTAAGTTCTTCTAATATGCTACGAAATTCAAATATGACATTAATTTGACAAAAGCTGGATCCCTTTTAGCGACGAAAAGCAGAGATAAAAATGTTACAATATGACGTCCATATAGTTGTAGGACATTATTGTCCCAAAGAACTCCCGTGCTACCTACCCAATTATAATTTTGGGGGGGATCTTGGTAACACTTTACTTGATATCAAGCATCATAACACGTTATGACACGGTCATAACCATATCATGATATGTCATAACAACTGATATAACTTGTCATAGTCTGTCATAATATGTTCATAACACTGTCGTGACCTGTATATTTCCACCTGTTGTGACATATATTGTGTTATTTTATGGCTGTGGTTATGACACCTACATACTGTAAGAGTGTCAAAACCAACATTTATTCAGTGATAAGTAAAGTAAAAAATATTCAGTGATAAGTAAAACATATTAAATGAAAGTAACATCAATGTGTGTTCAATTACAATGATAATGTAAAATGGTCAAGTTCAGAAAATGTTTTTAAACATAAACATACTGTGAACAAGTACTGTAGGCTACGGTGTAATGTGACGTTTTGCCTTGTGTGGTAGGTTTTGTTGATTTTAACACTGATGTAGGTGTCATAATCAGCCACAAAATAATGCAACATGTGTCACAACAGGCCTAAATATATGTGTCATTACCATTTTATGACAAGTTATGTCAGCTATTCTTTTTTTTTTCTTTTTTTAACCATGCAAGTTCAAATTCTTATTTTCAATGACAACCTAGAAACAGTGGGTTAACTGCCTGTTCAGGAGCAGAATGACAGATTTGTACCTTGTCAGCTCTGGGATTTGAACATGCAACCTTCCAGTTACTAGTCCAAAGCTCTAACCACTAGGCTACCCTGCAACATGGATATGACAGTGTTAGAATATGTTATGACGCTGGGTGTCAATTAAAGTGTTACTGAGAACTTTATTCATAATATAAGTGAAAATGTATGAACTTTACATCATAGGACAAAGGCCTCAATGGGATAGGACAACCTCCTGTGTTGACTACAATATATTTCATCTTTGTATAGCACTAAAACACCCGAATGAATTAAACACAACCAAACAATTACAGATGGTATAGGTGACGTGAAGAAGTGATATTCTAACATCAGGGGTGCTTTTCATTTTGTTTCTGTACTGTAGGTTCACCAGCTGAACTCTATGAAGACGCCCATGTCGACTGGATTGCCATTGTAAAGATGAACAATGCTGCAGCACCATCCGTTTTTACTTCTACTACTTTGTCCCTTTCCAGATACAGTATGAAAGAGACATCCCTCAGTTATACAAGATGGTTGTCATTCTAAAATACTATTTATGATAGTGTAAACATACTGTACTTTCATGTAGGCTATATTGTTATATGAAATGAAAAGTATTTTTGTGTGTCATCTCTGCTTTGCCTTGCCCCCATTGAATTATATGTATTTCTTATCGCCTAACTAATCTTTATTTATTTTAAAATGTAAAAACATTCAGCATAGACAATGTCATTGTTGTGGTAGTCTTATCACAATGGCACCTCCAAGTGCCACTCAGACAATCTGGGAGGAAAGTATCTGGCATTGAACTTGATAGGAGGAGGTGTGTGTATGTTTTAAGCTAAGGATCTCATCAACTCCTGCTTCCATACATTTCACCACCTAGATTACAATGGTTGGATTTGCACTAAACGATTTAATTTCAGCATTTAAAAAGGCATGCACAAAATCTCGTTTGATGATTAGCCCCATAAACAGTGCGTTTTTCCACATCGAGTTATGTTAGAGACTTATTCTAAAAAGTATTAAATTATTTATTTTCCTCATCAATCTACACACAATAAACGATAATGACAAATCAAAAACTTGTTTTTAGACATTTTTGTAAATTCATAAAAAATCTAAACTGAAACTTCACATTGTACATTTGACATAACTATTCAGACCCGTTACTCAGTACTATCTTGAAGCACCTTTGGCAGTGAATACAGCCTCAAGTCTTCTTGGGTGTGATGCTACAAGCTTGGCACGATTACAGCCATTTTTCTCTGCAGATCTTCTCAATGTCAGGTTGGATGGGGATGGTTGCTGCATAGCTATTTTCAGGTCTCTCAGAGATGTTTGATCAGGTTCTAGTCTGGGCTCTGGCTATGCCAGTGATGTACATTCAGAGACTACTCCTGGAGCCACTCCTGCGTTGTCTTATCTGTGTTCTTAGGGTCATTGTCCTGTTTGAAGGTGAACCTTCGCACCAGTGTGAGGTTCTGAGTGCTCTGGAGCAGGTTTTTGTCAAAGGATCTCTCCGTACTTTCCTCCATTCATCTTCCCTCAATCCTGAATAGTCTGCCAGTCCCTGCCGCTGAAAAACATCCCCACAGCATGATGCTTCCACTTTAGAGATGGTGCCAGGTTTCCTACAGATGGGATGCTTCGCATTCAGGCCAAAGAGTTCAATCTTGGTTTCATCAGATAAGAGAATCTTGTTACTCCTGGACAGTGTCCTTTAGGTGCCTTTTGGCAAACTCCAAGCTGGCTGTTATGTGCCTTTTACTGAGGATTGGCTTCCATCTGGCCACTGTACCACAATGGCCTGATTGGTGGAGTGCTGCAGAGATGCTTCTAGAAGGTTATCCCATCTCTCGAGCTCTTTCAGAGTGACCATCGGGCTCTTGGTCACCTCCCTGACCAAGGCCCTTCTCCCCTGATTGCTCAGTTTGGCTGGGCGGCCAGCTCTTGGAAGAGTCTTGGTGGTTCCAACCTTGTTCCATTTAATAATGTTAGAGGCCACTGTGTTCTTGGGGACCATCAATGCTGCATAAATATTTTGATTCCCTTCCGCAGATCTGGGCCTAGACACAATCCTGTCTCGGAGCTCTACGGACAATTCCTTCGACCTCGTGGCTTGGTTTTTGCTCTGTCATATACTGTCAACTGTCCAATCAATTGAATTAACCACATGTGGACTCCAATCAAGTTGTAGAAACATCTCAAGGCTGATCAATGGAAACATGAAGCACCTGAGCTCAATTTTGAGTGTAAATAGCAAAGGGTCTGAATACTTATGTAAATAAAGTATTTCAGATTTTAATTTTGTACATATTTTGAAATCCTGTCTTCGCTTTGACATTATGTGGTATTGTGTGTAGATTGATGAGGAAAACTATTTATTTAATTAATTTTAGAATAAGGCTATAACATAACAATATCTCGAAAAGGGGAAGGGGTCTGAATGCTTTTTGAATGCACTGTACATTGTCTAATGGTATATTTTTTTTAATGAGAACAAATAGCTGAACAATATGTAAACATTGTGTGAATTAAGCTATTCTCTGCTTCAGATGCACAATGTCAAGGGGTGCATTGCAAATGCCCATAAGGCTAATGCCATCATACTGTAGGCCACCGGTTCCCAACTATGGTCCTCGGGTACAAATAACAGTACGCAATTTTATTGTAACCCCGGACAAGCACAACTGATTAAATTTGTAAACCAATCATCAGGCCCTCAATGAGTTGAATCAGGTATTTTTGTCCGGGGCTACAACACAAATGTGTGCTGTTGGACTACTCGAGGACTGGAGTTTTGAACCATTGCTGTAGGCCTATGGCTGCAATGGCGTTGCATCCCATTATCAGCAGCAAAATTGGTTCACATGGCTGATATCCTAAAAAAGATTGACAATCAAATTAAACTAATTGGAGTGCTTATGACTTAACAAAAAGCACATGTTCATTTGAGAATACAACACAGAAACACAGAAAAATTTGAGACAGATTCCCTTCCCCTCATTATTGCAGGATTGGGATCTGTGATTAATCAATATCGACACTAATTCAGCTTGAATAATACATTTAAGTTAACAATGAAAATAAGTTTAAACACATAGTAACTTCAAAGAATCAACACTATTTCATATAATTTCAAAGTGTACAAGTAAGCTAACTCATATGTAAAGGTTAGATGTCTTAGTAACAAGTCGGCTATTATTACTGAAGCATAGTTTTAGGTGAACAAAAAAAATAAATACCAGAGGTGGCCAACATCACTGCGCTGATCCCTGATCTACTGGGTGAGCAGAATTCTATTCCAGTCCAGCAGTAGCACACTTGGTTAACAACTAATTATGTTTTATAAATTGAATAGGGTGTGTTAGTGCTGGGCTGGAACAGAAGCCTGCACAACCAGTAGGGTTGTGTTGTAATAGGTTTATACATTGTGTGTGATTTTTAATTAAAAAATATATATATATTTTACCCCTTTTTCATGGTATCCAATTGTTTTAGTAGCTATTATCATGTCTCATCGCAACAACTTCCGTACGGGCTCAGGAGAGATGAAGGTTATGAGTCCTCCGATACACAACCCAACCAAGCCGCACTGCATCCAACCTGGAAGCCAGCCGCACCAATGTGTTGGAGGAAACACTGTGCACCTGGCAACCTTGGTTAGCACGCACTGCGCCCAGCCTGCCACAGGAGCTACCGGCCAAGCCCTCCCTAAACCAGACGATGCTAGGCCAATTGTGCGTCGCTCCACCGACCTCCCGGTCGCGGCCAGTTACGACAGAGCCTGGGCGCGAACCCAGAGTCTCTGATGGCACAGCTGGCCCTTAACCACTGTGCCACCCGGGAGGCCCCCCTGTGTGTGACTTTTAAACTACATTTTTGTTTACAAACTTTGCTAACATACAGTGCCTTGCGAAAGTATTCGGCCCCCTTGAACTTTGCGACCTTTTGCCACATTTCAGGCTTCAAACATAAAGATATAAAACTGTATTTTTTGTGAAGAATCAACAACAAGTGGGACACAATCATGAAGTGGAACAACATTTATTGGATATTTCAAACTTTTTTAACAAATCAAAAACTGAAAAATTGGGCGTGCAAAATTATTCAGCCCCCTTAAGTTAATACTTTGTAGCGCCACCTTTTGCTGCGATTACAGCTGTAAGTCGCTTGGGGTATGTCTCTATCAGTTTTGCACATTTTTTCCCATTCCTCCTTGCAAAACAGCTCGAGCTCAGTGAGGTTGGATGGAGAGCATTTGTGAACAGCAGTTTTCAGTTCTTTCCACAGATTCTCGATTGGATTCAGGTCTGGACTTTGACTTGGCCATTCTAACACCTGGATATGTTTATTTTTGAACCATTCCATTGTAGATTTTGCTTTATGTTTTGGATCATTGTCTTGTTGGAAGACAAATCTCCGTCCCAGTCTCAGGTCTTTTGCAGACTGTGCAGGTGCATTTATACGGAGACTTGATTACACACAGGTGGATTGTATTTATCATCATTAGTCATTTAGGTCAACATTGGATCATGCAGAGATCCTCACTGAACTTCTGGAGAGAATTTGCTGCACTGAAAGTAAAGGGGCTGAATAATTTTGCACGCCCAATTTTTCCGTTTTTGATTTGTTAAAAAAGTTTGAAATATCCAATAAATGTCGTTCCACTTCATGATTGTGTCCCACTTGTTGTTGATTCTTCACAAAAAAATACAGTTTTATATCTTTATGTTTGAAGCCTGAAATGTAGCAAAAGGTCGCAAAGTTCAAGGGGGCCGAATACTTTCGCAAGGCACTGTAGATAATAATACATTGTTTTTGATCATTTTCAAAATATGTTTCCTTACTTGAATAGGTAAGTAAACACTGCCTCTTCCCAATAATTCCAGTGGAAGCACAACACAGCCAGCCATGTGGACAACTTTTTTATTTATCCATTATTTTACCAGGTAAGTTGACTGAGAGCAGGTGCTCATTTGCAGCAACAACCTGGGGAATAGTTACAGGGGAGAGGAGGGGGATGAATGAGCCAATTGAAAACGGGGGATTATTAGGTGACCATGATGGTTTGAGGGTGAGATTTGGAATTTAGCCAGGACACAGATTAACACCCCTACTCTTACGATAAGTGCCATGGGATCTTTCATGACCTCAGAGAGTCAGCAGAACTGTTTTAACATCCCATCTGAAAGACTGCACCCTACACAGGGAAGTGGGATATTTTATTTTAGACCAGAGGTAAGAGTGACCCCTACTGGACCACCAACACCACTTCCAGCAGCATCTGGTCTCCCATCCAGGAACTGACCAGGACCAACCCTGCTTAGCTTCAGAAGCAAGCCAGCAGTGGTATGCAAGGTGGTATCCTGCTGGTATGCTTCCTTCCACTAGACAGTAGTCTCTGGTATTCTAACATGGCGCCTGGTGCGGTTGCTAGGTGATTTGTGATGCAACTGCAAGCCGTCTATAGAACGTTAAATATCTCCTCTCACTGTTGGAAAGGCAAACGTCTCTGATAGGAATGTAGAATTTTTCATCTTGGTGTGCCACTTTTTCTTCCTCACTGCTAGGTGTGGGACCTTCGGCTTTCATGCTGGGGTCATTGTCCTCACTCTTGTCATCCCTGTGTAGGTGTCAAGCTTCCCCGTTGAGCATGATGGCTCGTCCGCTCTTGAGAAAATGACTCTGAGAGAGCTTCTTCGGCACCAACTGTTCCAATAGGCCTCCTAACCTGAGAGCGCAGGGGGAATGAACACTAGTCTTGTGGCTAACAGTTATTGCTACCCTTACATTGGGTCAAGCCCACTTGTTCATGCAGTATAAGGTTTTGTGAAGTGAAGCGGCTAAGAGGACAGAGTCAAGACAATATACTGTATATCCATTGCTCACTTTGCCCAAAATGAAATGTTATACTCAAAAATTGGCCTGCAATCTGATAGGTTACACAATCATTGAAAGGCCTGTCAACGTTGTAGAAATGTATTGTGGTGCCCTGTCTTTATATAGACCTTCACGCTTGACTCGGGGCAGTTGCTGCACATCCGACTGCAGACAAAATGTCCAGACGGTAACATGAGTGGAAATGGTTTAGATCCATAATCTATTTTGTGTTGCTTGGCACTGAGATTTTTAACATTTGATGTTAAATCATGGGGCACAATGAATGTCTACTGTCTTTTAAAGGCACACAAACCCAGAATAGCACTTAAACAATAAAGAGGAAGTATTATTGACCGAAATACACAGCATAAAGTACACGAGTAGCCAGAAAGTGATTTGCTGCTCGCTCTCTCTTGCACGCATGCACATTCTTCCTCTCTCTTTCTTTCTTTCTTTCTTTCTCACACACTCATACACTAGGCGGTCTCTCCTCCAGATGCTTCAGTTTTGGAAATATGGCATGTATACTTGGGGGCTATAGTGTAAGCATTACTAAGGCGGGTTTGATTGAATCCGACAGCTAGGAGCAGATCTTCCTAACTTGTATCTGTTACTATGTGTAGCTACCTCTGTGTAACAAGATTATCTCCTTTAGTCAGTGTTCAAAGCTAACACCTCTCAGAACCCCTGGGATTATGCCACCTCAGCCTAATTAAAGGCCCACCGTCTAGAGCAGCACAAAGCGCTCAGATGCTAACCAGGCTAAATGTTATTTTCACTAGATCAAACTTAAGGCACTAAAATGACATTTCCCAGTGTCCAACATTTCGTAATGAAAATTGAATACAAGTATTCTACCAATCGAATAAATGTTCTTTAGTGCTTTAATAGGCTAAATCATAATTGTAGGCTATGCTAGGATAAAACGCAATATTGTCATACCATTTTGAAGTCATGAAAATATCTGAACAACAAGAAATTATACACTGTAATACAATCATGTATGATAGTACAGTAGACTGGAGTATATTGTTTCATACTACACATAATTGTTTTCCATACGTCAACATCTGAACTTTTCAATTTCAGTGTGACTTGCGGTGCTCCTTGAGTCTGTTGATGCCCTGCATATGTTGTGATGTGTGTGTTCTCCACATCTTCGGCTAAACCTGACAGCTTGAGGCCTTGTATTTATATTTATTTCCTGTCTACTGAGCTTTGTGCATCAGGCTCCATTGGTTAGTGATATCTACAACTCGTTCTACAAACCCCCTCCCCTATTTGTTCCTGCTAATGAATGACTGTGACACTAATTAAAACCAGAGCTGCTCTCAATACCTTCTGCCTCCTTCAGAGAAACATTCACATTTCCATTTACTTGTCCCAGAGCCTAATGAATATTCTGGTGCAGGTTTTCAGGCGAGAAACGCAGTGGCAGGAAACTGTGCCAAGTGGGAGTAGGAGAGAGTATGGCAACTTGACAGAGATACAGGCAGGAGACGGGCCTGCCATGAGAATAGTGGGACCGAAAATGTAATTATGACCAAGGAAAAATACATTTACATAATCCACAAAAATATATGCACATACATTTCATACATTTTATACAAATAAATACAATGACCATACACAAATATACATTCAAAGGATACCGATTCGTATATCATTCTCATGCATTCACCAGAGAAAACATTTACATTGTTTGGTCTTGGGTCCAAAACAGACAGACATTAGAAAAGATAGAGAGAAATAATAATTACGTAGATACACCTGCTTGCTAAGCAACCTGCTGGGCCCATTTAAAACACCCTGCCGTTTTATTGTGTTGCACCTCTTTCAAGGAATCGGAGTGGACACAATTTTCTGAATGTTAACATGTTAAATCTGTCGAAGTCGTGTGCACCGTGGTGTGTGTGTGTGTGTGTGTGTGTGTGTGTGTGTGTGTGTGTGTGTGTGTGTGTGTGTGTGTGTGTGTGTGTGTGTGTGTGTGTGTGTGTGTGTGTGCGTGCGTGCGTGCGTGCGTGCGTGCGTGCGTGCGTGCGTGCGTGCGTGCGTGCGTGCGTGCGTGTGCACATGCATGTGAATTAAGCTCTAATCTTTCTGTCTCTCTCCTCTTTACCACCCCCTGTTTATTTAGGCTGTTTAATCACAGCGTCTTGCTCCCTCTCGCTTGCACAATTGGTCCTAATGGCTGTCAGGGGAACTGCTGATTGACCAAGAGATTCCAGAGAATGAAAAATACATTTTTTTTTACAAGTCACCGGTTTGCAAGTTTCATATTATGTTCTCTGATCCTGGTAGGACTGTAATTTCTGATTGGGGATAGTCTCCATCAGTATGAGGCTTCAGAAAATGAACCTCCTCCTTTTGGCTGCTGGACATTGGGAAATGTCTAATGCTGAACAAATGTGATCAATATATGATATGTGATCGGGCCACAACCCTGACTTAATTTGCATAGCTTTGTAGAAATGTTCATGAATCGTGCTTTACTCAGGCTTGGTGTGGGCACATTTTCCAGCAAAGCTCATATTTATCAATGCATGGGTTTAATGCATGACTATGTGTGAAATAGCATGTCTGCCTAATGACTGAAAATGAAGCATTAGCACCCCAAAAATGTTTAGACAAAAGAAGCTGAGTTTAAACAAGCTCTGAGCCTTTAGAGGATTGCTCGAGCTTGGATATGTCAAACCTAGACCTGGTGTAAGCCCCTTAGCGTATATGCAGTTTTTATGCTCTGTGTGGAAAGGTCATGCATTATATGCAATCTGTGTGTGCTTCAGAGGTTGGTCCTGAGAACATGTTTCTATAGTAAGTTACTGCCTGACACGGATTAGGGCTGAGAGCTTCTGAGAAGTGGAAGGGGCAAGAGGGAAAGAGTGATCAAATGGAAAAGGAAGACGGATTCAATGCATTTTTTTAATGCTCCTGGCCACCTGACAAAGATATAATAGAGTTGAGCTTGAACGATACATGAAACAGCATATTCACTTGTCAGCAATCTACTATAACCTTTAACCAAATTTCTCAAACCCTGCTTCACCCCAAGTTCACAATGTGTTGACTGACATGTATTTTTATTTACAGGTGTAAAGAAGGCTACCAAGGTATACGCTGCGACCAGTTCCTGCCGAAGACTGACTCCATCTTATCTGATCCGAGTAAGAACCTTTCCTGAAAATCATCTCATGAGAACTAAACACAAACTTCGGAAATAGTCATTGCACCTCTTTGTTTTCAAGGTTTTAGGTCTACATTCATATTAGATACGATAAACATGAACATTAAAGGGCATTGTCTCTTCACAAGTATCAAAAGTGCATAGGCTGTAAAGAGGGAAGGTTCAAATCAGTAATCTTTCTCAATTTGATTACCGTGTTGTAATAGAAACACTTACTATCTCAATGCCAGTTTCTGAAGAAATCAATCTGTCGCTAACTGTGGATGGTCTCTCTATTCATCACACCTAAACTCCCAGCCTGGTTTTATTGACTAGACTTAACAATGTAAAATGTACATTGTGTTATGTTTGGTATGGTTACATAAGACAGATTGTTACATAAGGCAAAAATGAAAGTAGGGAGGCTGGTTGGGGGGATGGGGAGCATATAATGCAAATGTCTAGCATACCAAAGGATGCAGATTTGAATCTTATCATAGACAATTTGAGCATTTTAGCAAAATATCACATTTTCAACTACTTACTAATTTTAGCTACTTTGCAACTACTTCGCAGGTTAGATAACTCTTCCCCTAACCCTAACCATTGTAGCTAACCCTAACCCTAACCTTAAAAAATGTAATCCTTTAAACTAACTCCTAAACGTAACCCTAACCCATAACCCTAAAACCTCGCTAATGTTAGCCAGCTAGCTAGCGTTAGCCACCTAGCTAGAATTCGGAAAATATAAAACTTTTTGCAAATTCGTAACATATTGTATGTTTTGCCAATTTGTAACATAACATAAAATATGGAATGGGGGAGGGACATCCACAAATTAATACATACCATGCAAAACGTAATCTATCATTCTAAATGGAGTGTGACAGATTTACATTCAGAATAATACGAAATGCTCTGAGACCAGGTTGAAACTCCCCCCAACAGAACATAATGGTTAAGTTAGTACAGTCCTATCAAAGCAGATATGTCCTGCCTTCATGATGAAGTGATAAAATGCCCTCTGGAATATAACAGAGGCACAGGAAAAAGGTCCTTGAAAAATATGACATTTATTCTCAATAGCTGTCTATCTCCTTTCATTGGTGAGTGCACAATATGTGGGTGTGTGTACTGTACAGTGGGATAAAAGAAAAGTTTGAAAAACAGTTTGAAAGGAACAGAGTTGTTTCTTTAATTTGTGTATGTTTGCTAGAGTAGGGCTGTTGCGGTGACAATATTACCACCACGCCGGCAGTCATGAGTAGGGCTGTTATGGTGACCGTATTTCCGCCACACTGGAGGTCACAGGTCATGACCACAGTAAAATTCCATGTGACCGTTAAGGGACGGTAATCTGCTTTTATGCACTTTGGACATGCTTTGGTAGTACACAACTCACTACCGACCATCATGTCACTAATGGCCTGGTACTCATGGCTCTATTGTCCCTCTAACCACTCTGACATCAGCAAGCACATCAAACAGTATCTTGCTTTTAAACTCACCTCAATGTGCTTGATCAATTTGAAGAAAGAAATTCAACAAAAGGTTGAACCTGATTGAAAAACATTGTCATTATGGATGTTGTTTCAAAGCCTAACAACGAAATGGACAGCACTTTCTAAGGTGATGATTAATTCAAAACCCCCATTGGCATATTAGAGCATATGCATATGCATAGGCCTATATATGAGCCCAATCCAAAAAAAACAAGAACCTGAATTCAAATAATGAATAATGAACTTGCTTAAACAAATGTGGGTTCTAAAAACAATTGCGATGTACAAACTATGGCATAAGGGGACGACGAGCTGATAAGAGGCCATCTGTAATTTTGATTAAGACATTAATAAGCTAGCTAGGACTGAAGTACTCAATATAACTATTTGTTCATCACTTTTGAAATGTACCACATCAGAATTCAGAAAATGGGCCTTTCTTACAATATTCTCAATGTACACCAAGTCAGAACTGTAGGTTAAATAATGGGGGCCTATAAGCAGACAATGAAAGCAATTACTATATTCGTCAGTGATCTTCAGGTCGGAGCTCTAGAAAGAGGCCCAATTTCCAGACTTGCAATTCCGAGTTGGATGACCATTCAAAACGTATTTTCTCAGTCAGAGCTTGTTTCTTTCAGAGTTCTCAGCTGTCTTGAACCCACTGAAGTCAGATTTCCCAGTTCTGAGTTTCCAGTTGTTTTGGCGTGGCAGAAGTCATGCTGGATTGACAGCATGGCCAATGTTGAATGTTTATCCGTTTAAGCTTGGAAAAGAGACTCTTAATCCCAGACTTGGAACCACACATCCACCCCAAGGAATAGCAGGCTTGTGATTGCTTTGCAATGCTTGAAGTCAACCACTAATTCCTTCCAAACCACTATTTGTTGAATTTGCTATTTCCAACTTGTGTAATGTTTATGACCAATGGTCGATGAGCACTGATATGTTTTATATATAATTTCTCTTCATTATTTCTCTTCATTTAACATGGATTAAAAAGCATTTGCCATTACATTACATTGTTGACTTTATTCATGATGATGTCTACTAGCTAATATTTTGAAAGTATGATGTTGACATGATCAGTCCAATCAAAACTATTGTAGATAATAATGTGATTTGACGTAATTGTATCTGTAGCCAATGACCTTGAGCTTTCTAATACGGAACCCAAACCTTGCTGCGCGAGTGCATCATCGTGCGCTGTAGTGCGCTATCGTGCGCTATCGTGCATAAATGTATTTTGCCCCCCCACACCAAACGCGATCACGACACGCAGGTTAAAATATCAAAACAAACTCTGAACCAATGACATTAATTTGGGGACAGGTCAAAAATCATTAAACATGTATGGTAATTTAGCTAGTTAGCTTGCACTTGCTAGCTAACGTTAATTTGTCCTATTTAGCTAGCTTGCTGTTGCTAGCTAATTTGTCCTGGGATATAATCAATGAGTTGTTATTTTACCTGAAATGCACAAGGACCTCTACTCCGACAATTAATCCACACATAAAACGGCCAACCGAATCGTTTCTAGTCATCTCTCCTCCTTCCAGGTTGTTTCATCGTATAATTTATATGGTAATCACATCTAAACTTTCATTGTATTACCACAACTACCGGCAAAACAGCTCGTCTTTCAGTCACCCACATGGGTATAACAAATGAGGAGATGGCACATGGGTACCTGTTTCTATAAACCAATGAGGAGATGGGAGAGGCAGGACATTCAGCGCGATCTGCGTCAGAATTAGGAATGAGTTCTATTTTAGCCCTTGGTGTCGCAGACGCTCGTTGGCGCACGCAAGCAGTGTGGGTGCAATAATTGCATAACATGGATTTCTAAATTTAATTTGCGACTCTCGCGCACGCGACGTGTCCTGTCTGGTCAGCATGTTAGATGGGCACTTCTAATGTGACTCTATGGCAGCACCCACGGAGCTTGAATTTTCAAGCTCTACCCTTACATTTGGCGGTGACGTAGTGTCCCCATGAGTGATAGAACACTGAGCCAATCCCTGCGCAACTAGAGAATATTACCAACCCCCACGCTTCGTATTTTCCACTGACTGCCCCACCATCACAGAAAGCACTAAGGTAGGCTGAAACAGCTGCATTTTGGAGCTGCCTTACTCCACAAAGCAAAAAAGAGACCAAGTTTGTATGCAGTTTTATTAGCATTTTTTATTACATTGTTTGCAAACTGATATGTGACACATATAAATGTCAAAATAACACAAAAGGTGGGGCTCAAAACAGGTGGGGCCCAAGCCCCCAAGCCCCCCGCCCTGAATGACGGTTCACCACTAGTGCCAACATACAATACATAGCCTACTGCATATTACACATTGCAGAAAAATATTTAAAATAAAACATTAATTAAGATCGCTTTGGTACATAGTTGGTTTAGCCTATACTCCAAAATGTTACAAATTTTAGTAATCACATTTGAGTGTGTACTGTATTATAATGCATACTGGCTGGAGTGGTTTCATGAGTCTGGGAGAGAACGTTTGGGCCTTGCCGATGCTGTTGGTTCATTGATGGTCAGGCTTACAAAGATACCCTCCCTTCTATTTGATTTTGAATAGCCTAGTAATATGGGATTTTTTTTATTTTTGAGTAATTGATAAGCTGACACATTACCTTTTGCTACAGAATATCTCACCACCGTGCATTTCCATGTCCTCCCCTCTCTCCTTCATTCCTTTCTTGAGCGTCTAGAGAGAGGGGCTGTCAACAGTTGTTTAAATATATTTTGTTGTGAAAACATGTTCCTATCGATGTTCCCAAAAATATTTCACTTGGTTTCCCAAATTAAGCACTGGGTGTCTGCAGGAAGTCGGTTGCACATAGCATACAGAGTTTGGGGTGAAATATCACCTGTCATCCAGCAAGAGGATGCATGCTCATCAAACAGTGGTTGATGCTGAGTGAAATAACCGGAGTAGCCTACCCAGCACATGATTGGAAAACGAACAGGTGGCAAAGTGGCCTCAATTGGCTTTTCGAGCTATTCCCTGCCCCTGTTCCTGCCCATTTGATAATAGGCCATTCTAAATCTAAACTAATTTGACATATGTGACCGACCGCCTTGATTCTGTCTTCTGTAGCACAATGTGAAATTGTGTTTTTTTACATTGGAAAAAAGCAGACACCTAGCAACAACAAGTTATATCATACACTGCAATTGAGGAGCAATGGGAAAGTATTTATGCTTTGAAAGTTGATAAACTTGTAACTTCACTTGTTAGAAAATGGCCTTTTAATTTTTGGTACCTACTGGAGAGTTCTTCTTTGTCTACACCCATTCAGCATCATTCACAACGTTCACACCCATCGTTTACACAAGCTTTAACGCCACCAATCTCTTTAAGGGTTGATCCGAGCATTCTGTCCTTACAACAGCAATCAAGCACCCAAGCTAACAGTTGTCACAGTGACATTCTATTAAAATGGAGACTTGCATAGTGGTCATTTGTTAAGACACACAGCTAGCTTGCTAAACAATTAACCATAATCACAACTCATGGCATTACTACCCTGCATGAATCTGCAGGAAGCTAACCAACCAGGTTCAATGTTAGTTAGCTAACATTAGACTATAACAAACAAAGCAAATGGATCTGAGGTACAAATAATAAGATCATACACTTAACGTTAGCTAGCGTGCCAGCCAGCTAATGTTAGCTAGCAAGCTAGCTAAACAATGAACCATAATCTCTACTCATGACGTTACTACCATGCATGAATCTTCAGGTAGCCAACCAACCAGATTCAATGTTAGCTAGCTAAACTTAGGCTATAACTTACCAATCAAATGGCTCTGAGGTACGAATAATAAGATCACAAATGTAACGTTAGCTAGCGTGCCAGCCAGTAAATGCTAGCTAGCTAACGATACACTTGAACTTGAAATTAAAATACTTTATGTCAAAATTAGAAACGTGTAATATCTGAAAATGTAGCTAGCTAGACTTTCTTTCTATTGAAATTAATACTTGGAAAGTGGAGAAATTTGCTAAGACATGTAGCTAGCTCGCTAAACAAAGAACCATAATCCCAACTCATGACGTTATTACCCTGCATGAATATTCAGGTAGCCAACCAACCAGATTCAATGTTAGCTACCTAAATTAGGCTATAACAAATGGCTCTGAGATACGAATAATAAGATCATACACATAACGTTAGCTAATATGTGTCGTGGAAATTTCCTCTATTTACCAAATCATGAGATCAAACCACACACCAGTCAGAGTTATGCTTAATCTTTACCTTTAATAATAATTAAGCTTTTGCAATAGAATTTTGACTTTCAACAGTTCAGTATCTCTAATGAAAAGTTGAGAGTTCCAACATAATGGCAAATGATCCTTTATAGCAAAGATCCACCCCCCCCTAGATGACATGACAAACCACAGGTCTTAGGAACTTACACAAAGGAAATACTTTACTTCAGAGAGGAGTATCCCCTAGCCAGACAGAGTTGGCTATAAATTATCGTTCAGTTTGGTCTCCTAAACAAAGCTCTTGTTTCGTCCTTGGTACAAAATGGTACCAAGACATTACCCCCACCCTATGATATATATCAAATTGTCATTTAGATACAACCAATTCTAAATACAACCAATCCTGGACAAGCTCACAGAGAGGAGAGTGAAGCTATAGGTTAAGATAGGGGCAACAAAAGAGGGAGCATAGAATGATTCCAGACACTGCCATCCTCCTCTCCCCGATGGGAAAAGTAGGGAGTGACTGGCACACAGACACAGTGAAGCAAAAGATATGTTTACACATGATGACACCTTGACCTCTCCCATCTCCGCAGCCCAAGCAACTTAGTCCTGACATAGAACAGATACTGCAACCCCGCCACAGTATTATACAAAATAAAATTCTGATGAGAAGTAACTTACAAACATATGATGAATATAAAACATCTTACCTATGTTACCACCTAATTCTGATTATTCCCCAACATGTGCCAGCCAGCTAATGTTAGCTAGCTAGCTAACAGTACACTTTAACTTGAAACTAAAATACTTTATGTCAAAATTAGAAATATGTAATATCTGAAAATGTAGCTAGTTACACTATATTACCCTTGGTCTGAAATTGGAGTAGATAGCCAGAGCGAATTTAACAGCTACGTCTGTCAACAGTTGTCGTTGTGACATTCTATTGAAATGCATACTTGCATGGTGGAGTCTTTTGTTAAGACATGTAGCTCGCTAGCTAAACAATGAACCATAATCCCAACTCATGACTTTACTACCCTGCATGGATCTGCAGGGACCTAACCAACCAGGTTCAATATTAGCAGTCTAACAGTAGGCTAAAACTAGCCAAGCAAATGGCTCTGAGATACAAATAATACAATCATACACGTAATGTTAGAGAGTGAGCCAGCCAGTAATGTTAGCTAGCTAGCTAACAGTATACTTTAACTTGAAATGAAAACAACTTTGTCAAAATTAGAAATGTATAATATCTAAAAATGTAGCTTGCTAGACTATCTTACCCATATACATCACGGATGCCATGGTTGCCCTTAGTTTGAAGATGTAATGGAAGCTAACGCTGTTCCGTACAGTTTTTGCGTTCCCGCGGCATTTAAACGAGGCTGCAATGAAAACTAATTGGACTGTAGCGACTGTGTTGGTTGTAAACTACGTTTCTATTCAAGCGTTGATTGACATGGTTAACAGACCAATAGTATTCGAGAAAAGTTTAATAAACTGACCCCTCTGACCCTGTACAATACATTGTGATGTATAATGACGTCACGTATGGCATTACTCAACACATTGCTTGCCATACAGCTTCTTTCTACCAGTGGTAATGCTTTCCACCAAGGGACAGGGAAAGGGGGATACCTTGTCAATTGTACAACTGAATGCATACATTTTCTGTGTCATCGCTGCAAGCCATCATGACTCTCAATAGCCGCGACAGCCGCGGTATACTTGTGAAGATAACTTTAGCATCACCCTAAAAACCCTAATTCAAACCCTCAAATTCAACACAAACCTTGAAATAGGTATGTAGTGACACCTTATACGCTCTTTATAGTGTTTTATTAACATTTTAGAGGTAATAAGTTGGACATATCTCCAGATTTCACTATTACTCAGTAGCCTTCGCTTCCCCCTCCTCAATTAAAAAAAAATCAGGCAGAGCGCCATTGCCTTCTTCAATCATGCAGAGTAGGGCAGCATGAAGGTCCCGTTATTGATTTAGCTGGAAAGCGGAGATATTGTGATTTACAGTGGTATTCATATTACAGTTGAACTGGAAGTGTTCATTTTTGGGGTGCTAAAATATGGTCACGTGTATATTCTCCAACATTATTTTAACATTTCTACAAACTTCAAAGTGTTTTCTTTCCAATGGTACCAATTATATGCATATCCTGGCTTCAGGGCCTGAGCAACAGCTGGTTTACTTTGGTCACATCATTCAGGCGGAAATTTACATTAATAGGGGCCTAGCCCTAAGTTAACTATCATACTGTAATTCCACTGATTTCAAAACTCCGTCCTCCAGAATGTGGAGCGCAACATTTATGCAGTTCTACTAAGCAATATATATTTTTAAAAGGCCGCGTTAGACAGGATTACCTAAATATACTAACCAGCTCAAACAGACAGAAGCATGCTATATGGCAGACCAATCCAAACTCATCTCTCGGCATGTCCATGCCACTCATTGTCTCAGCTAATAATGGCTAGCGGGAAGGTTGCTGACTTATTCTGTGGCTAAACCAATTAGGCTCGTAATGTATCAATGTATTCGTATTTACAGATTGCATACACGTTTGTTATTAAGGCAAATGAAAGTTGACATGTTTTTTGAAGACATTTCTGCCAAAAAAACGCATTTTGATTTTTAAAAATTAAGTTCAAATGGCTCTTGTGTGAAGTAGTGACCCATGACATACGCCTAGTTTCCTGAAACAGGTCACATATTAATAAAGACAATATTAAATTGAGAATAGTCAGATGGGTGAAAATATGATCACTTGATGAGAGAACAGCTGTGCAGCCTGAGGCAAGGAACAGAGCTCAAGCTTTTTTTGCGACTTCTTAAATCATCAATAGTGTAATGAACATGATGGGAGACAGAGAGCTGGTTTCAAGCGCAGGGTGCACAGCAGGAGTTTATTGTAAAGGACCACAGGAGGAGGCAGGTAGCTGGATCCAGGGGCAGGCAAACGTTCATACACAGTCGGTCCAAAAAGGCAACAGTACAGGCAGGGAAAAGGCTAGTAACGTCATCCCGGAGACCAGGCAGCAGGTTGATAACATGAAATCCCGATAGGCTAAAGTACAGGCAGGAATAGGCAAAAGGCTTCGTTAGTGAGGCGGGCAAAAACTACCGTACACGAGAGGAGTAAATTATGGGAAAAACAGAGCCCTGAATAGAAGTGTCACAAAACAAACAATACCTCACAATGATGAGGTGCAAAGAACTGAACTACATAGTGTGTGATAATAACATAAAGATGTGTGAACAGGTGATCAGAATCCAGGTGATTGGGATCTGGAGAGTGAGCTGCGTTCAGGGGATCTATGTGTTTGAGAGGGTGAGTTAGAAGCAGACAAATAGCCTATAGTTGCACTATGCAGCCATATATGTTTTGATTTATAAGACATTCTAAGTTTTGTATCATCCACAACTAAAGTTGCCAAATAACTGTCAATCTAGTGTTTGTGACCTGTTTCAATGATCAATTTTACACACAACATAGCCACTTCAATTTTAAATGAGTTAGTCCAAGGAAGCTCCATGGGTATCATGTTCTTAACCACAGATTCCTCTTGAATCGTTGTGTGACTTTTATTCCTCACAGTTTTTAATAAAGAGGTTAAATTAAAAACATGATTATCTACCGAGAAGTGATTTCAATTGATTTGATCTTGTTTGGGGAAATAAACTTAATGCAAGAAAGATTAGTTTAAGACCTTTGACAGATTCATAAGAGTGGTCATTTGAGAGAGTAAGTGTAAGTTATTGCCCAAATTAAACTGGCACCGACAATCCTTGCTGTAGCTTGCAGAAGTCCAAATCCATTCAGCGAAAAGCGGAGGGTGTGTTTATTGTGGACCATGCAGTTTAAACAGTTATATTATTCACCCCTATTCTCCTTCTCCCAATTAGAAATGATCTAGGCGTCCATTGCCCCAACAGCCCCCTACAGCTCAAACTGTCCCAGCCTCTCCCCTTCTTCTCCTTCCTTTCCTCCACACACTGTCCCCCAGGTAAACTAATATTACATACAGGGCCTCACTGGTAGGCCAGGTTGATTCTGCCAAGGCCTTTGGCTCAGCAAGGCTGTCATGAGTGGCACAGTGGGTCTAAGAGAGGTGGAACCTTTCAAAATAACTGTCCTCATCCTCAAAAGCTCCACTGGTCATGGCTTAATCTCTCCATCAAAGCAGGACAAAGTCCAGATTTAGAAGAGGATGGGAGCATCTGTCTCCCCCTGGAACTAGCCTGTTGGGATCCTCAGATAACTCTGCCTGCCAAGACAAATCTTATTACAAGTTCAAGGAGCCTTTCACTGATTAGACCCCATATCTGTTGCAGGAATATGGCTTCAAACTGCTGATAGTTTTACTCTGCTACTCTAGATCTAAGTTATTGGGTTATTGGGTTTCTCCTGTCATTTGGCCAAAATGTAATAATAACAGATTGGCCCAGCTTAGTTCCCAGTGCAGTCTTATATTCAGCCAAAATTCCACCAGTAAGGGAACAGAATAGATATGCTTTAACATATATTTGATTTGTTTGTGAAAAGAATATCTCACTGCTTGGCACACTCTATTTGTATGAACATTCACAGTATAATGTGCCATGCAGGAGTCAAGTGAAACCAAATATATTCTGTTTGAATAGGGAATGTAATCACCATCCGTTTCTCTCTCCTTCCATGTTAAACACCCTTCCTTTCATCTCCAGCACTCCTCCACTCCCAGTGTCTTGGGTACAGAAAAACATTTCAACCTGGTAAATCGCTGAGGAAAACTCTAGGCTGGGCTGTTGAGGCATACTCCTTTGCATGGCTCTAAGGGACATGTCAAAATGTAACCTGGGGGGAGGGGTGGTCCAAAATAGGGGAGGGTTGTCCAATTGTTTTGTTGCTTTGGAGAAGATTGTGTTTTTTTGGGGGTGGAGGGTCACAGAGGAGGGTAATGCGTTTTTTCTCTGGTTTACGTTTGCTCTTCTACTTGTATTTTCCATATAAACAATGGCTTGACTTACATTTGATATTACCCTAATCAAATTTAGAAACATTTGTGAAGGTTTGGTATGGTTTGGATATTGTTAAGCTTTAGCTACTGCAGGCCTATGATACACAATATATTGTATATAAAAGTATGTGGACATTGCTTCAAATTAGTGGATTTGGCTGTTTCAGCCACACCTGTTGCTGACATGTATATAAAATTCAAGCACACAGCCATGCAATCTCTGAAAACAAACAATGGCAGTAGAATGGCCCGTACTGAAGACATGGCACCGTCATAGGATGCCACCTTTTCAACAACTCAGTTCTTCAAATTTCTGACCTGCTAGAGCTGCCATGGTCAAAAACAGCTCAGCAGCGAAATGGTAGGTTACACAAGCTCACAAAATGCTGGACCTCCGAGTGCTGATAAACGTCGTCTGTCCTCGGTTGCAACAGCGGTCACGAAATTTAGTCAGCCGGTGATTGTCAAGCAAATAACTGTCAGTCTCACGGTAATTGACCATTAATTAACATAAACACATTTAGCATTTCCTGGCTTCCACACATAGTCTTCAAGCCACTGATGCAGACCGTTGGAACTTCTACATTTTAAAAGTCTAATAAATCCATGTAATATAGCCTACGCTATCACAATAAATCCATGATTTATTTTACACAGGTCTTTAAGAAGCAAGATATGAAGAAAATGTAATCTATTTCAGAAGAACAAAATAGCATACTCTGAGTTGTCCTCATGTTAGGTCCTGATCTCGCTATGCCAAATGACTGTGGGCTACACTAGTTCATTTAGCAGACAAGATTAGCTTAGAATTCCATGGCATTGTATAATAGTATGAAGAATACAATTGAACAAAGCTGAATAAAATAGAAAATATATTTTCTCCAACCGATTTGAGGGAGTGGGCACATGCGGCTATTCTGTGTTGAGTGGTTAACAAAGAAATAGATACTGCTGTATGTCTAATTTACAGTTATTAATGTAACTTTAGTTGTTCTACAAATGTTGGACTATATGTTTTGATTTGTAGTACATTGTAAGGCTGCATGATTTGACTAATGATGCTTTGAAAAAAGTTGCTTGAAAGGCATGAGCTCTGCTTTGTTTTTTTTGCGCAGGCTACATCAGGCACTCATTCACAATTTGACATGCACTTGAAAATTACTATTTCATGGCGGCATTCCTTTTGTGTGGCCTTAGTGCACCCTATAAAATCCATGCTTTTTGCGGCCAGAATCACCACTCGCTCACATAGCTTTTCATCATATGATCGGGTCTTTCTCACAGGCTACAAGTGAAGACAGACACATCAGGGATGCAACTGTGCATGTCTTCATCCAATTCCGAGGTGCATATTGAAGATATTGGAATAACTGTACACATTTAATTTTAGTCCGCCAACAAGATGAGTAGGCCTAGTCAAATCAAATCAAATTAAATGTATTTATATAGCCCTTCGTACATCAGCTGATATCTCAAAGTGCTGTACCGAAACCCAGCCTAAAACCCCAAACAGCAAACAATGCAGGTGTAAAAGCACGGTGGCTAGGAAAAACTCCCTAGAAAGGCCAAAACCTAGGAAGAAACCTAGAGAGGAACCGGGCTTTGTGGGGTGGCCAGTCCTCTTCTGGCTGTGCCGGGTAGAGATTATAACAGAACATGACCAAGATGTTCAAATGTTCATAAATGACCAGCATGGTCAAATAATAATAAGGCAGAACAGTTGAAACTGGAGCAGCAGCACAGTCAGGTGGACTGGGGACAGCAAGGAGCCATCATGTCAGGTAGTCCTGGGGCACGGTCCTAGGGCTCAGGTCCTCCGAGAGAGAGAAAGAAAGAGAGAATTAGAGAGAGCATATGTGGGGTGGCCAGTCCTCTTCTGGCTGTGCCGGGTGGAGATTATAACAGAACGTGGCCAAGATGTTCAAATGTTCATAAATGACCAGCATGGTTGAATAATAGTAAGGCAGAACAGTTGAAACTGGAGCAGGAGCATGGCCAGGTGGACTGGGGACAGCAAGGAGTCCTCATGTCAGGTAGTCCTGGGACATGGTCCTAGGGCCCAGGCCAGTTGAAACTGGAGCAGCAGCATGGCCAGGTGGACTGGGGACAGCAAGGAGTCATCATGTCAGGTAGTCCTGGGGCATGGTCCTAGGGCTCAGGTCCTCCGAGAGAGAGAAAGAAAGAGAGAAGGAGAGAATTAGAGAACGCACACTTAGATTCACACAGGACACCTGAATAGGACAGGAGAAGTACTCCAGATAAACAAACTGACCCTAGCCCCCCGACACATAAACTACTGCAGCATAAATACTGGAGGCTGAGACAGTAGTGAACAGCAAAAGCACTAGCCTATGTCAATCTACTATCCCCCATATTACAAAAGTTGACCTATTCTATTCTGTGTGAGAAATAAATATTCCAAACATAGTCTTGGACAGTTAAGGGATGCAATAGATCCCAAATTAATACAAGCACTAGTATAAAAAAAAAACATTTTTACCCAACATTTAGCTTAAAATGTTAATAAACTATTAGGTATTGTCTTCACATTGTAAGTGCAGCAATGCGCATATGGTAGTAGGCTATAAGCGGGAATGTTCTATTAGCAGAAAACACCATTATCAGAAAACACCATCATCAAAAGTGACCGCAAATGCAATTGTGCAGGAAATGCTTTTATTATAAAGGTGCATTTTTATGGTGAAAATGATCTTCCCCAAACTTTAAACTCATGCCCTGCTTATGTATACCAGTTAGACTCTACACCCATTGTAAAGCGGATTCATGTGCTTAATTTTAAGAAGTTATTTGGCCACTTTGGGCTAAACTACATGTGTAACGGGTCCTATGTGTAGCTGGTGTAGAGAGTCAGGCGCACGACAGCAGATATGAGCAATCAAGGTTATTTTACTCAAAATGTCAAATAAACAAAGTAACAAAGACAAGCATACCATGACAGACCAAAATGCTAAATTAACAATCACTCACAAAAACCCATAGGGGAACAGAGGGTTAAATAATGAAACAGTAATTGTGGGATTGACATTAGGTGTGTGAAAATGAGACAAAACAAATGGAAAATGAAAAGTGGATCGGCGGTGGCTAGAAGGCTGGTGACATCGACTGCCGACCGTCGCCTGAACAAGGATAGGGACCTACTTCGGCGGAATTCGTGACAAAATGAGGTGTGCGACTATGATTGTAAAATGTCGCAACAAAAGTATTTGTTTCTTATGCTGGGCATCATTCACAATTGCTAAGATATAATTCACAAGTGATAGGCTAATATTGTCACCCATCAGACTATTCTTGATTTAATCTTGTCTTTAAATATACTATATAATATATGTGTGAAATTTGTTTTGATTTGGAATGGACCATTATCATGCACCTGTATCGAAGAATATATGTCCTTTATGCACTTAATTAGTGAATGAGGAAGCTTTTCCCATAGTTTATTTTCATGCCTGCTAGGTAGGCTATAATCCTGTTGTGAATATAAGCAATGTGCTTACTATTAGGAAAGTTGAGAAATAAATAGTAGGTCTAGGCTATAGAAAGCTGATGGGATGCTCATCTTTTTAGTAGAGGGCATCACTCTGTTTCTCACACAATTTCAATAATGGGGCTGTTTTTAATGGTTTGGGCTAGGCCCCTTAGTTCCAGTGAATGGCAATCTTAATGCTACAGCATGCAATGACATTCTAGACGAACTTTGTGGAAACAATTTGGGGAAGGCCCTTTCATGGTTCAGCATCACAATGCCCCGTGCACAAAGTGAGGTCCATACAGAAATTATTTGTTGAGATCAGTGTGGAAGAACTTGACTGGCCTGCACAGAGCCCCGATCCTGACCTCAACCCCATCAAACACCTTTGGAATTAATTGGAACACCGACTGCGAGCCAGGCCTAATCGCCCAACATCAGTGCCTGACCTCACTAATGCTGTTGTGGCTGAATGGAAGCATGTCCCTGCAGCAATGTTCCAACATCTAATGGAAGGCCTTCCCAGAAGAATTTAGGCTGTTATAGCAACAAATGGGGGACCAACTCCATATTAATGCCCATGATTTTGGAATGAGATTTTCGACAAGCAGGGGTCCACATACTTTTGGCCATGTATTCTAAATCTGTAGCACAGCACAATTCCCATTTCGAAGAATACAACTTGCATATTTGATTGCAGGTTATAAATGCATAAACAATTCTTAAAGTCATGTCCGAATGCAGAAAGGCCTTCATGTGTTTAATTCCCACGTTCCCATAATAGAAAATGCAAAACTATAAATCAACAAGGCCGATTAGGTTGTAGAGAGTAGGCGTTCAGATGACTTCAAGGGTGAGCTCACTATGGAGTCTCAACCTCTAGTGGTCAGTCATTAGTGCACTACTGCACTCCTACCACATTGGGGCTCCACCTCTCACAGCCATTTGAGCTCTGAGTCGCATTGTAATCCATATTTAAACTGAACCAAAATATAAATGCAACATGCAACAATTTCAATGATTTACAGGAAATCAGTCAATTGAACTAAATTCATTAGGCCCTAATCTATGGATTTCGCATGACTGGGCAGGGACACAGCCATGGATGGGTCTGGGAGGGCATAGGCCCACCCACTGGAGAGCCAGGTCCAGCCAATCAGAATTATTTTTTCCCCACAAAAGGGCTTTATTACAGACATAAATATTCGTAATTTCATTAGATGTCTGGTTGGCTGGTTTCAAATGATCCCAGATGTGTAGGTCCTGGGCTGTGGTCTGCAGTTGTGAGGCCGGTTGGACATACTGCCAAATTCTCTAAAACGATGTTGGAGGTGGCTTATGGTGGAGAAATTAACAATACATTCTATGGCAACAGCTCTGGTGGGCATTCCTGCAGTCAGCATGACAATTGCACGCTCCCTCAAAACTTGAGACATCTGTGGCATGGTGCTGCGTCAAAACTGCACATTTTAGAGTGGCCTTTTATTATACCCACCACAAGGTGCTCTCGTAGCCTATCAGTCTCCGTCCAGATGTTAACATTATTTATGTTACAATTAACGTATGTATTTGTGGTCTTTAAACTACTATATATTCAGTAAGGTTCTACAACATACTCCACCTCAGATGAACCTGAGGATTCAGTAACAGGTGAATGCCACATGTTACTTTATGACACTGTGCTGTTTCATATCAAACACGTTCTAAACTGAACAGTTCTCTATCTGCAGCAGAACGTTTCTATCCCCTTTCATTCACCTGAAATAGAGCTAGGGGCCCCGCATGTCTGCAGACTCCTTTAAGCACCGTCTCGCCTGTCCCACAAAGGATTGAAAAGTGTAAAGGCTGATCTCTGGAGACGTCGCCATGCCGCGTTCAAATTGTCAAGAATGGAAAGAGGTGGTTTAGCAGCACTCAGCACCCGTTCTGTCAAAAAAAAACACCCGTTGTATTCCAGCCTTCCTACTATTATGTACTCCCACCTATTCAGAGAGATAAGCACTTGAGTTACTTTCTGCTTGTATCTAACACTATCACAATACATTAGCAGCAAGTACATTTATGAACATTGGAAGCTGTGAGGACAGATCCCATAATAAAAGGCCATTGAAATTCAACAGACTACAAAGCAAAACTCCCAGAAATTGCTGTCACAATTAAAATGTGTCTTGATGAATGGTAGGCCTGTGGTGAATAAAAATGAGCTGCATTATTAATAATAAATAACAAAGGTGGGCTAAGGCTGTACAAAGGAATAAGCCCTCTGAAAGAGCATTTCATCTGCACAGTAATCCTTCAAGTCAATCAAATTACAATGTTAGAGAATAGCTTATGCAACATATTCATTTTTGTGTTATGCACAGTCTTGGATCAGTTTTAAGATGGCTGAGGATACAAAATAAGTAGTTACTCACATGAATCATTCCTCAGGAGATGCTTTCCAGCAGGGTCAGCAAAGTATTAGATAATACCTTAATGTCCCCATATGAGAATTCTGTGCTTCCGATGACCAAATCTATTATGTCTGTATAGAATTAGACCAAAACAAGCCAGGCATCTATGTCCTACAAATCACATTCCTCCCCCAGTGGTAAATATAGAATGTCGATGCAGTAGGCTTAATGGATTGCAATTGCTGAAGCCAATTTACCTTTTCTGCATGGGAAAAGAATAACACAGGCGCACAAGTAAATTCATATTGATTGCGGCAATTCATCTGGCGAGGCTCTGTGCGATTCTGCTTGTTCATACTTGTAAAATATTTATACAAGTTCATGGTAATGGTTTTGGATGGGCCATTTACAGTGACATATGGATATTGTCATCCGGACTGTAATGAAGAATATGGGAGTTCTATGCAGATGATACTAGGGCTATGTAACGGCTTGCTGCATGGGGATTGCGCTCTCCCTAGTGATGGGCCATTAAAGCTGGGATGAGTGAGGATGGGAGGTTGTTCCCTCCCTCCTTCTCGCTCTCTGATGGTGGAGAGCTAACCAGTGTTCACAGTGTTCTAATGTCTTGAATGTCTTGAAATCCACCAGTGATTTTCGCAGGACACAGTAATACATTAGTAGTAATTTCTGTTTTAGATAATATATGGGTTAGCACAACATTTAGCCTGCACTCAGTTATGTATAGTGTCATGTAATCGTGGAATGCTCTGCCACCAGAGGTCACTCAGGCAAAAAGCTAGTTTTAGCTGAAAAAAAAGATTAAAACTTACTGTAGCCCAGTGTCTCTCCTCTCTATAAAGATCAAATGTAACTGTAGGGTATACAATAAAATTAATATCTATATATGAATAGTGTGTGAACAGTATTTTTGCTGTCTCTTGCTGTCTTTCCTATATATAACTTATTTAATGTTTTATTTTGAATATAATGTAGTATCTTATGTTGTTCTTGTCTATTACTGTGTATTAATGTATTTGTACGTTTTATGTGGAATGTTCCTTATGGTTCAATGTAGAATATTGTTTTCTATGGATGTGATTCAGAGAATCTGAAAGCTCAAAGCTGTTGTACTGTAGCACACATAAAGCAAGTGCCATGCACTGAGAAAGAAGCATTATGGAGATCCAGTGTTGTCATGCTTATATAAATAGAAATGTGAGTAAATGTACTTGTCTTTTCATAATAGCACTGACTTTGCTGATAACTTCTTTACTGAGGAAAAATGTACTTACTATGACTGTGATAACCTCACCTAGTTTTCTTAATGAGATTCTCCAGTACTTTTATATACTTTTTAGACAGTAGTTCTGAAAGTAGTGATCACGAGCCAAAAGTGGTCCCCAAAAATGTCATAAATTTGCAGATACACTACATGACCAACAGTATGTGGACACCTGCTCATCAAATATATATATATTTTTTTTACCTTTATTTAACAAGGCAAATCAGTTAAGAACAAATTCTTATTTTCAATGACAGCCTAGGAACAGTGGGTTAACTGCCTGTTCAGGAGCAGAACGACAGATTTGTATCTTGTCAGCACAGGGATTTGAACTTGCAACGTTCCCGTTACTAGTCCAACACTCTAACCACTAGGCTTCCCTGCCACCCTATTAATATGGGCATTAACAGCCTCCGTTCTTCTGGGAAGGCGTTCCACTACATGTTGAAACATTGCTGCGGAGACTTGCTTCCATTCAGTTACAAGAGCATTAGTGATGTTGGGCACTAATGTTGGGTAATTAGGCCTGACTCGCAGTCGGCGTTCCAATTCATCCCAAGGGTGTTTGATGTGGTTGAGTTCAGGAATCTGTGCAGGCCAGTCAAGTTCTTCCACACTGATCTCGACAAACCATTTCTGTATGTACCTCACTTTGTGCATGGGGCATTGTCATGCTGAAACAGGAAAGGGCCTTCCACAAACTGTTGCCACAAAATTGGAGGTACAGAATCATCTAGAATTTCATTGTCTGCTGTAGCGTTAAGTTTTTCCTTCACTGGAACTAATGGGCCTAGCCCGAACCATGATAAACAGCCCCAGACTATTATTCCTCCTCCATCAAACTTTACAGTTGGCACTATGCATTCAGGCATGTAACATTCTCCTGGCATCCGCCAAACCCAGATTCGTCTGTCGGACTGCCAGTGCCAGATGGTGATTCATCATCGAGAGAACGAGTTTACTCTGCTCCAGAGTCCAATGGTGGTGAAATTTACACCACTCCAGTCGACGCTTGGCATTGCACATGGTGATCTTAGGTTTGTGTGTAGCTGCTCGGCCATGGAAACCCATTTCATGAAACTTCCGACAAACAGTTATTGTGCTGACATTGCATCCAGAGGCAGTTTGGAACTCGGTATTGAGATGACAGACGATATTTACGTACTACATGCTTCAGCACTCTGCGGTCCTGTTCTTCGAGCTTGCGGCTAAGCAGTTGTTGCTCCTAGACATTTCTACTTTACAATAACAGCACTGACAGTTGGCCGGGGAAGCTGTAGCAGGGCAGACATTTGACAAACTAACTTGTTGGAAAGTTGGCAAACGTTGATTTTATATACCTGCCAGCAACAGGTGTGACTGAAATAGCCGAATCCACACACTTTTGTATATATAGTGTATCTTTAGCTTAGTTTTGTTGGGGACGTTTTTATCATGTTACTTAGATTGACGTGGCGGAGGGGATGCCTGCTGTTTTACGGGCTCCAAAGAAATGTTGCTATTTTGTGTTGTTTTTTTTGCATTGTTTGTAACTTTTCTTCGTAATGTTTCTGCCACCGTCTCTGATGACCGAGAAGAGCTTCTTGATATCAGGACAGCGATTACTCATCTCGAACTGAATGAATATTTTTACTTTAATGACGCAAAGGATTTATTGCTGCTCCTGGACAAAGTTGCCAATGTCTTTGCAGTTGATACAAACAAAGTGATTAAAAATATGCTTCAATTGAAAACCGAGATGACTGCATTAAAATATAAACAGTTGGCTATAAGCCTATTTATTCAGTCATATTGAAATACATTTAATGTTAAATCAATGGAGTTCTATTATGCTACTTCTAGGCTACTGTCTGTAATTTGTCTCAATATATTTCATGATGTGTAGCATAACATGCGCGCAATGATGTGCCAAATTGGTGATTTAGTAATTTATTTTTGGACAAGCATTAGACTAAGCCACCTCAATATTTGCAGCCGTAGGTGGTAATATCTCTCCAGCAGCTGATCCTTCGTCAGTGTTGTGAAATAATTATAATGTTAAGGTAAGATTTGAATGGAGAAAGCTGATCCGATAGCATCGCTCCCTTTCTGTCAAAATTATTTTTAGCAGAAAAAACAGTATACATACAAGAGGTATACAAACAGACAATGATAACATATGCTAGGGGGTTCAACAATTTACAAATTATACAAAGACCTTAAAGATACACATGTATTGGTTGTTTTAAAACACATTTTTCCTATTGGAGAGTCAACAGGCTTAAGCAGGGCAGCAGGTAGCCTAGTGGTTAGAGAGTTGGGCCAGTTACTGAAAGGTTGTTGGATTGAATCCCCGAGCTGACAAGGTAACAACATGTCCTTCTGCACCTGAACAAGGCAGTTAACCTACTGGTTCCTGGTAGGATGTCATTGTAAATAAGAATTTGTTCTTAACTGACTTGCCTAGCTAAATAAAGGTCAAATTTTTAAAAAGAGAGGTGAGGTATGGTTACACCTCGAAACAACATGAGAGTTCCAGATGGAGTAGCATCAAAGACCATGGCTAACTGTCTAGGTGTGTCACAACGCCTGGAGTGGTGGGTGCGGAGTCAAATGCAGAGAGCAAAGGATACTGGGCAAACCAACTTTAATAGGTTTCCAAAGCGAATGCCCAAAACAACAGGTGAAGATCGACACAAAATTGTCCAACCCAACACAGGGCACAAACAGACAGGAACACAACATGCACAACCTGACTAACAGAAAAACAAGCCCACACAAAAACAGGCGGGCCTAACAGGCTTAAATAGACTGAATAAAATTAAAATAAATAAGAGACAGGTGCAACCAATAAGACCAAACAAACAGAAAAGGAAAAGGGGATCAGTGGCGGCTAGTAGACGAGCGCCGAGCGCCGCCCGAACAGGCAGGTGACAGTGGGGTGGTGGGTCGTGGCGCAGGGTGATCTGGGTGGAGGCGGTGGAAGTCCCTCAGTAGTGATGGGTCCAAGATGTCCCCCACCGGTACCCAGCACCTCTCCTCCAGACCGCACCGCTCCCAGTCCACGAGGTATTGTAGGCCCCTCACCCGGTGTCTAGAGTCCAGAATAGAGCGTACAGTGTATGCCGGAGACGCCTCGATGTCCAGAGGGGGCAGAGGGACCTCCGGCACCTCACCTTTCTGCAGGAGACCAGCCACCACCGGCCTGAGGAGAGACACATGAAACGAGGGGTTAATACGATAGTAAAGAGGAAGCTTTAACCTATAACACACCTCATTTATCCTCCTCAGGACTTTAAATGGACCCACACACTGCGGCCCCAGCTTCCGGCAGGGCAGGCGGAGGGGCAGGTTTCGGGTCGAGAGCCAGACCCGGTCCCCCAGTGCGAACACAGGGGCCTCACTGCGATGCTGGTCAGCGCTTCTCTTCTGCCGTCCACTAGCTTGTTTCAATGATTCCTGGACGGCACTCTAGGTCTCCTTCGAGAGCTGCACCCATTCCTCCACTGCAGGAGCTTCGGCCTGGCTCTGATGCCATGGAGCCAGGACCGGCTGGTAGCCCAACACGAACTGGAACGGTGACATGTTAGTGGAGGAGTCGCGGAGGGAATTCTGAGCCATCTCCGCCCATGGGACGTACCTCGCCCATTCACCAGGCTGGTCCTGGCAATACGACCCCAGAAACCTACCCACATCCTGGTTAAATCTCTCCACCTGCCCATTACTCTCAGGGTGAAAACCGAGGTCAGGCTGATCGAGACCCCCAGACGTTCCATGAACGCCCTCCAAACTCTGGACGTGAACTGGGGACCCCCTCAGGCACCCCATAGTGCCGGAAGACATGCGTAAACAGAGCCTCCGCAGTCTATAGGGCCGTAGGGAGACCGGGCAATGGGATGAGAAGGCAGGCCGATCCACAACGACCTGGATCGTGGAGTTTCCCTGAGACGGGGGTAGGTTGGTGAGAAAATCCACCGACAAATGCGACCACGGTCGTTGTGGAACGGGGAGGGGCTGTAACTTCCCTCTAGGCAGGTGTCAAGGAACCGTGCTCTGAGCGCACACCGAGCAGGAGGAGACCTAAAACGTCTTTGTCCAAAGTGGGCCACCAGTACCTCCCCCTAAGACTCCGCACTGTCCTCTTAATACCAGGATGACCCGACGAGAGTAGTGTATGGGCCCATCGAATCAAACGATCACGGACACCAAGCGGCACGTTCTGCACACCCGCTGGACACTGAGGAGGTGCAGGTTCCAACTGCAACGCCCGCTCAATCTCCGCGTCCACCTCCCATACCACCGGTACTACCAGACATGAAGCTGGAAGGATGGGAATCGGATCGATGGCCCGCTCGTCGGTGTCATAGAGATGGGACAGCGAGTCAGCCTTTGTATTAAGGGAGCCTGGCCTATAGGAGATCATGCAACGAAATTGGGTTAAAAAAACATGGCCCACCTGATTCAATCTCCTCGCTGCCCGAAAATACTCTAGATTACGATGGTCATTCCAGATGAGGAAAGGGTGCTTGGCCCCCTCAAGCCAATGTCTCCACACCTTCAGAGCCTTGACTACAGCTAACAACTCCCAGTCCCCCACGAAATAGTTCAGCTCTGACGGACCGAGCTTCCTCGAGAAGAAAGCGCAGGGGCGGAGCTTCAGTGGCGTGCCCAAGCGCTGTGACAGCACGGCTCCTACCCCAGCCTCGGACGCCTCTGCCCGCCTCCGCTGACCAGCGCAATTACGCCGCCCCCCCAGGAGTGACTGAATGGGAGCAGTCACCTGACCAAAACCCTGGATAAACCTCCGGTAGTAATTGACAAACCCTAAAAACTGCTGCACATGCTCCAGCAGTCGCCCACGTACCCTAAGCACCAGAGACACATGAGCGGCGCGTGAGGCAGAATAGATCAGTATATCATCGATATACACTACCACACCATGCCCGTGCAGGTCTCTGAGAATCTCATCTACGAAAGATTGGAAAACGGCTGGAACATTCTTCAAGCCATACAGCATGACAAGGTACTCATGATGGCTAGATGTGGTACTAAATGCGGTCTTTCACTCATCTCCCTCCCACTCATCTCCCTTATCGCGCAATCCCCCCATCAATAAGGTGGTAATTGGGTCGCCCTCTTCTTACAGAAGGCGATAGCCAAATCGGCATATTCAGAGGCAATGCGCACAATGGAAACCTGGTCTGGACTCTCTCCCTAGCTCCATGGGGATTGGAGTGGGAGGGCCGGGAGGTGGAACCAACAAGGCCCATTCTGGATGCACGCGAGCAGCCAGCAGGTTGTCTAGTCAGATGGACATGTCAATGAGTTCATCGAGGGAGAGGGTGGCGTCCCGACAAAAGCTCGCGGTGGACAGGGCCCTAATGGCCCTGATGGACCACTATGCAAATGAATTACTTAAAAATCATACAATGTATTTTTCTGGATTTTTGTTTTAGATTCCGTCGCTCACAGTTGAAGTGTACCTATGATAAAAATTACAGACCTCTACATGCTTTGTAAGTATGAAAACCTGCAAAATTGGTAGTGTATCAAATACTTGTTCTCTCCACTGTATGTTCAGCTGTTTGAAGCAGGTGTTCAAAACCGAAAGTAAAAGACGGGAAGCATAGAAATAGTGCACATAGAACATATATACTGCTTCTTAGACGTGCTTGCTATTGAGTTGATCGGGTCACCCAAAAAGTTACATATTGCAGCTTTAAGCCTGCAGCTAGTTACTTGAAATGAGGCATATAATCATGCCAAAACATGATTAGAATTGAACGTACCAACAATTGTTAGTTATCATAAGAATGTTTTACTGTCTTAAACAACAAATCCGCTCCTCCCTAAATGGGGATCGATCTACGGCCTACCACTTAACACTTGTAGCCTGAATTGATGCGTTCAAGTGCGTCAGTCTCGGCCAGTCATCTCTACCTTGGAAAAAGGTCAGTGTTCTCATCAAACCACACCACATTTTGGAGCATAGTCTCGACCACCCGTTTTCAAGTCCATTCGCACATTTTTCATGCAGCTGACATGCAGTCATGGTAAATAATGTTGTAAAAGCCTGCAGTTTTCTTGACATTTTGTTTTATTTCTGTGATAGGCTGATGTTTTACCGGTATGGCAAACCCCACTATTTATTTTGCCGGGATGCTGTACAGTTTACTTTCACCCCTGGCTGTGTTACAACTGTCTCCTCTCTTATCCACTGTTGTGAGTGTCCCCAGTAAAAACCACAGCAGTCAGAAGCTGCAAAGTTATAATGACAGCCTACCAGGTCGACTGGTGAAAACAGTGATTATTGTCTGGCCCTGTGATTTGCATGGCTGGGATATGTGAATGGTTAGGAATGCTACAGAGAATTGCTTCATTTTATACTGAACAAAACATTTAAACTATTTTACTGATTTACAGTTCATATAAGGAAATCAGTCAATTTAAATACATTCATTAGGCCCTAATCTATGATTTTATATGACTGGGCAGGGGCACAGCCATGGGTGGGTCTGGGAGGGCATAGGCCCACCCACTGGGGAGCTAGGCCCAGCCAATCAGAATGAGTAAAGGGATTTATTAAGGCCCTGTGTAATGTGTAATGACCATGTTTCTTGATATGCCTCACCTGTCAGGTGGATGGATTATCTTAGCAAAGGAGAAATGCTCACTAACAGGGATGTAAACACATTTGTGCACAACATTTTTGAGAACTGAACTTTTTATGCATATAGAAAATGAATAAAATATATTTTATTTCAGCTCATGAAACTTGGGACCAATACTTTACATGTCACGTTTGTATTTCTGTTCAGTATAGATCAAAATGGCCCTTTAATGCTTTCCGTTAGAAGTTTTACAAGTTGACACTGAATTTAGTACCATTGTTCGTTTCTTATGGAGGACTGGGGTGTGATTATCATTAGAGTTTACCATTGTAAGTACACATGTTAGCCGAGCAAAGAGCAGCATTGTAAGCTATTTAATATAATTAAACTATCTCCTTTAAATTAAACAATTTAGCAATTGTCTGCAATCACTTGCTTTTGCAGTACTTTGGGGGAACATGGCTATCCGAATGAGTGGTAAAAAAAAGCCTCAGGGACTTCAGTAAAAAATAAATCCAGGCCTCTGTTCTTGTCCTGAGTTGCCCCACACAGCTCTGTGGTAATGATTGTAGTCAGATGTGTTTCTCTATCCTCCTCTGCTGCTCCAAGCCAACTCGCTGTTACATTATTGGCTAATAGCTTCAGGAGGAGGCAGGCTGCTCCCAGAGGCTGCAGTGTGGGAGTTGAAGTAAGAGTTTAGAGTGGAAGATAATCAGTGGAGAATAGGAGTCAGCTGTTTTGCATTGAAACAAATGAGACTAGAGAGGTTGAGTTACGTATTTTCGGCACTCAGGGATGGTGATCGTGAGCACTATGATTTACTGATTACATTATAATCTCCTTAAATTAGTCTGTTTTTTTTCTCATCTGAAACGCCAGCCTTTGCCTATTTCACTTCTTGAAACGGATAAAAAGGTAGGAGAACCCTTTAAAGAACCCTTTTCGGTTCCAGGTAGAACTCTTTCAGCAAAATAATGTTACAGTAATAATATAATTTTTTTGCGGTAGCAAGTAATATAACAGAGCACACTTTAAAAAATGGGTTATTTGTCTGTCCCCACAAGAGAACCCTTTTTTTGTTCCAGGTAGAACCCTTTCAGTTCCAGGTAGAACCTTTTCCGGTTCCAGATAGGACCTTGGGAGGACAGCTGAATAACCCTTTTTAAGTGTACTCTGTTATATTACTCGTTACCACAAAGAAAATTATATTATTGCTGTAACGCATTACTTTGTAACTTTGCGTTACCCTCAACACTGCTGGTCACCTACACTATATGACATTATTACATTTACATTTAAGTCATTTAGCAGACGCTCTTATCCAGAGCGACTTACAAATTGGTGCATTCACCTTATGACATCCAGTGGAACAGTCACTTTACAATAGTGCATCTAAATCTTAAAGGGGGGGTGAGAGGGATTACTTATCCTATCCTAGGTATTCCTTAAAGAGGTGGGGTTTCAGGTGTCTCCGGAAGGTGGTGATTGACTCCGCTGTCCTGGCGTCGTGAGGGAGTTTGTTCCACCATTGGGGGGCCAGAGCAGCGAACAGTTTTGACTGGACTGAGCGGGAACTGTACTTCCTCAGTGGTAGGGAGGCGAGCAGGCCAGAGGTGGATGAACGCAGTGCCCTTGTTTGGGTGTAGGGCCTGATCAGAGCCTGGAGGTACTGAGGTGCCGTTCCCCTCACAGCTCCGTAGGCAAGCACCATGGTCTTGTAGCGAATGCGAGCTTCAACTGGAAGCCAGTGGAGAGAGCGGAGGAGCGGGGTGACGTGAGAGAACTTGGGAAGGTTGAACACCAGACGGGCTGCGGCGTTCTGGATGAGTTGTAGAGGTTTAATGGCACAGGCAGGGAGCCCAGCCATCAGCGAGTTGCAGTAATCCAGACGGGAGATGACAAGTGCCTGGATTAGGACCTGCACCGCTTCCTGTGTGAGGCAGGGTCGTACTCTGTGGATGTTGTAGAGCATGAACCTACAGGAACGGGCCACCGCCTTGATGTTAGTTGAGAACATTATCAGCTGTCATGTCAATATGTAAGAACACATTACCCCCCCCCCCCGTCACCCAATATGATCCGGAGTATAGAATTTAAGTTATATACAGTATATGAGTATTGGTACATCGTCACACCCATTTGTTTCTCCTTGCTCATACGGTAGCTGAGACTTAACATGGATCCTCAAACCAACTTGAAGTGTGCAGCTCTCTTTGACAGGCCTCTCCTCAATATCATTTACCTCAGTCTGAATCCGGCATCCTCCACCTCTCCTTGCAGACGGTTCAACTTAGACAGACTGGTGTCTTACTGAATTAATGAAGCTCATTTAATAGTCTACCTGGATTCCCTTCAGGTCCCACTGCCCTGCAGGTACAGGCACACAGTCTCACAAGCTTGGCGGGCAGTCACCTCCCAACTCACCTCCCAATCACCCTCTCATCCTGCACAGGGCTGCTGGAGTGGCCAGCCTGTCTATCAGTATCACTCTCACATTAGCCAAACTAACATACTTGGACGAGGGAATACGTGAGGAGTTGACTCTGGGGCTGCATTCCAATCCAAAAGGTTTCCCCTCTCTTCTGTCCTTGTTTACACTTGTTCATGGATTTAAAACAAAGGGGTAAGTTCTAGCATACCAATGGTCCTTAAAATAACTTCCACTGTTTTCACCTATCAAATGCTGTTAGATTGTTCGAAGGGGAGTCAGTGACTGCTGAATGCAACTGTTTTGGATTGAAATGGAACATTATGATTCGAGCAGCTCCCATCATGTAGAAGTTATCCTTGCCAATGAAAATATAATTCACATGATCCCTTTATGGCACCTTACACTCACTGAGAGAGATGACGTTTGTTTAATGTCAGAAGTCAATTTGCTTGAAGCAAACACCAGTGTATTTGTACTGTAAATGAGACATACTCCAATTAGCTAGTGTCTTTGTTCAGTGAATTTGAAGCAAGTAAGTTGAACAAGTCACCAGAGAGTTATCTTAATACAATTTTTTGAAATGTGAAGATATCACCGTGGTCACATAATTTTCACACCTTATCATATGCCTTTCAAATTGCTCAAATACTTCAAACGGTCTTCCCATATGGAAAAGATTCATGAAAAACAAATAAGACTCTTGTATGGCTAAAGAATATTACATAAAAAAGTCAAATAAATCCTCTAATTAGTATCTGATAAAATATTGTATATTTTTCAATATACAGTACCAGTCAAACGTTTGGATACACCTACTCATTCAAAGGTTTTTCTTTTTTTTACATCAAAACTATGAAATAACACAAGGATACATGTAATAACTAACTAACTTCAAACTAGCCACCCTTTGCCTTGATGACAGCTTTGCAAACTCTTGGCATTCTCTCAACCAGCTTCATGGGGAATACTTTTCAAAAAGTCTTGAAAGAGTTCCCACATGTGCTGAGCACTTGTTGGCTGCTTTTCCTTCACTCTGCAGTACAGCTCATCCCAAACCATCTCAATTGGGTTGAGGTTGGGTGATTGTGGAGACCAGGTAATCTGGTGCAGCACTCCATCACTCTCCTTCTTGGTCAAGACCTTACACAGCCTGGAGGTGTGTTGGGTCATTGTCCTGTTGAAAAACAAATGAGAGTCCCACTAAGCGCAAATCAGATGGGATGGCATATCGCTGCAGATTGCTGTGGTAGCCATACCGGTTAAGTGTGCCTTGAATTTTAAATAAATCACAGACAGTGTCACCAGCAAAGCACCCACACACCATCAAATAACCTCCTCCATGCTTCACTGTGGGAACCACACATGTGGAGATCATCCGTTCACCTACTCTGCGTCTAACAAAGACATGTATTTCCACCCGTCTAATGTCCATTGCTCGTGTTTCTTGGCCCAAGCAAGTCTCTTATTCTTATTGGTGTCCTTTAGTAGTGGTTTATTTGCAGCAATTCAGCTATGAAGGCCTGATTCACGCAGTGTCCTCTGAACAGTTGATGTTTGAAATGTGCCTGTTACTTGAACTTTGTGAATCATTTATTTGGGATGCAATCTGAGGTGCAGTTAAATCTAATGAACTTATACTTTGCAGCAGAGGCAACTCTGGGTCTTCCTTTCCTGTGGTGGTCCTCATAAGAGCCAGTTTCCTCATAGTGCTTGATGGTTATTGCGACTGCAATTGAAGAAACTTTCAAAGTTCTTGAAATTTCCGGATTGACTGACCTTCATGTCTTAAAGTAATGAAAGGTTGTCGTTTCTCTTTACTTATTTGAGCTGTTCTTGCCATAATATGGACCAAATAGGGCTATCTTCTGAATACCACCCCTACTTGTCACAACACAACTGATTGGCTCAGATTCATTAAGAAGGAAAGACATTCCACAAATTAACTTTTAACAAGGCACACCTGTTAATTGAAATGCATTCCAGGTGACTACCTCATGAAGCTGGTTGAGAGAATGCCAAGAGTGTGCAAAGCTGTCATCAAATCAAATCAAAATCAAATCAAATCAAATTTATTTATATAGCCCTTCGTACATCAGCTGATATCTCAAAGTGCTGTACAGAAACCCAGCCTAAAACCCCAAACAGCAAACAATGCAGGTGTAAAAGCACGGTGGCTAGGAAAAACTCCCTAGAAAGGCCAAAACCTAGGAAGAAACCTAGAGAGGAACCGGGCTATGTGGGGTGGCCAGTCCTCTTCTGGCTGTGCCGGGTAGAGATTATAACAGAACATGACCAAGATGTTCAAATGTTCATAAATGACCAGCATGGTCAAATAATAATAAGGCAGAACAGTTGAAACTGGAGCAGCAGCACAGTCAGGTGGACTGGGGACAGCAAGGAGCCATCATGTCAGGTAGTCCTGGGGCACGGTCCTAGGGCTCAGGTCAGTTGAAACTGGAGCAGGAGCATGGCCAGGTGGACTGGGGACAGCAAGGAGTCCTCATGTCAGGTAGTCCTGGGACATGGTCCTAGGGCCCAGGCCAGTTGAAACTGGAGCAGCAGCATGGCCAGGTGGACTGGGGACAGCAAGGAGTCATCATGTCAGGTAGTCCTGGGGCATGGTCCTAGGGCTCAGGTCCTCCGAGAGAGAGAAAGAAAGAGAGAAGGAGAGAATTAGAGAACGCACACTTAGATTCACACAGGACACCTGAATAGGACAGGAGAAGTACTCCAGATAAACAAACTGACCCTAGCCCCCGACACATAAACTACTGCAGCATAAATACTGGAGGCTGAGACAGGAGGGGTCAGGAGACACTGTGGCCCCATCCGAGGACACCCCGGACAGGGCCAAACAGGAAGGATATAACCCCACCCACTTTGCCAAAGCACAGCCCCCACACCACTAGAGGGAAATCTTCAACCACCAACTTACCATCCTGAGACAAGGCCGAGTATAGCCCACAAAGATCTCCGACACGGTACAACCCAAGGGGGGACCCAGACAGGCCGACCACAACAGTGAATCAACCCACCCAGGTGACGCACCCCCCCAGGGACGGCACGAGAGAGCCCCAGCAAGCCAGTGACTCAGCCCCGTAACAGGGTTAGAGGCAAAGAATCCCAGTGAAAAGAGGGGAACCGGCCAGGCAGAGACAGCAAGGGCGGTTCGTTGCTCCAGAGCCTTTCCGTTCACCTTCCCACTCCTGGGCCAGACTACACTCAATCATATGACCCACTGAAGAGATGAGTCTTCAGTAAAGACTTAAAGGTTGAGACAGAGTTTGCGTCTCTGACATGGGTAGGCAGACCGTTCCATAAAAATGGAGCTCTATAGGAGAAAGCCCTGCCTCCAGCTGTTTGCTTAGAAATTCTAGGGACAATTAGGAGGCCTGCGTCTTGTGACCGTAGCGTACGTGTAGGTATGTACGGCAGGACCAAATCAGAGAGGTAGGTAGGAGCAAGCCCATGTAATGCATCATGGCAAAGGTTGGCTACTTTAAAATATACAGTCTGTTGGTTTGCTTAACACGTTTTTGATTACTACATGATTCCATATCTGTTATTTCATAATTTCATAGTTCTTCATTTATTCTATGTAGAAAATAGTAAAAATATAGAAAAATCCTGGAATGAGTTGGTTGTCCAAGCTTTTGACTGGTACTGTATGTCAGTAGTTTATTTGTGTATGTGTTAACTTATATGCCTTATATGACATGCACAATTCACTACATGATTGTGGTGAATTTCGTACATAGATAAACTATGACATATTTGAGAGAAAATATGTAAATTATATGATATATCTATGAATATTATAAGAAAAGTGTATGTTCGAACAATATAACTTCTGCAAAATAAATGATTTCCATATCGGTTTCACACTGTTTTTATAATTCAACAGATAAAACAACTAAGAAATACAATATTTAATTTTCGTTTTTCTATGGTTAAGGCTGGGCAGTACCTTCTACTGGACAGTTGATTTATTGACAGCTATGCCTTTGATCTCCCATCCAGGGTTTTATCCAAACCCAGCTTTGATATTTGTCACAGATTACTACTAAATGTGCTATCGTGAGAATGTCTTTTGTATGTTATTTTATACAATACATGCAATATTTCTGTTAGGTCTAAATGTTACCCACTCATATAAGTTAGATACACATACATGGTTCATAGAATATTCTTGTATTTGCTGCCATATGTATTACTTTCAAGTTCCGGGTAGAACATACAGGAATGTTGCTAAATTATTCTATATATTTTCCATATGGTTTGAAACCGTCTTCAGGTCTCTTCAATAGGAGTAGGACTAACCTCAGTCAGGTGTCATCATAATAATTTATTCTCTCTGCATTAATAGATAAGACATTTGATGACCGTACGTGTCGGACTGTTGAGTCACATGTACTGTCTCTAGCCATGTCTTTGTTACTAATGTGTTTTGATGACCCTATCGTGTGTGACACAAGACCTATGGGGTGGCTTGGGTCGAAGTGGTTGTCTGTAGAGGAATTATTCTGGTGATGATTGACACCTGCCTCAAGCCTATGTGAGATAAAGTCACACGTCCTAGAAAAAAGAGGAGCTGAAGAGCTCATGCTCCTCCATTTATGGGAAAATGTATTATTTCTACCTCAAAAAGTGATATTTTGTTTGAATTGACTTGAAAAATAAGGATGGAGAACGTAAAAGGTGATGTGAAAATGTGGGTTCCACCATGTTTAGGATGTCAAGTCTGCCCCTCTGATATCTTGGAGTTGGTGTAGCAGATGGGGAGCTGTGTAACTCACTCTCTACTTGCACTGCCGAAGAGCTAGCTTTTTGATGGCGCGACTGTGTTTGCGAGGGCGAGGTCCTGGGTTCTAGCCACATTATGAGCCAAATCAAGAGGAAGCAATATTCGCTTACCAACCTTTGGGCTGTCCTTTACACCTAGACATCTTCAGTTAGTGATGGCATTTCCATATATGTATTAAGCAGGTGTATAGGGAGGCTGATTTGTCGGGGTATAAACATACATTGTGTGCCAACCATTTGACTTACAGAAGTGGTGGCAGTAAAACATTGTCGCAGTCCAGCTGTGCCCACGGAACAAGGGCAGAACGATTATGGAGAATTTCCAGTCTTACTGACAAAAAGAGAAAGGGAGAGAGAGGGGGGAGACAGAGAAAGATGGTGGAGCGAGATTGAGAAAGATGGGGGAGAGAGAGAGATGGGGAGAGAGAGAGAGATGTGTTGGAGAGAGGGAGAGAGAGATGGGGGAGAGAGAGTTGGGGGAGAGATGTATGACCATATTAGAGACACATATTTCCCTCAGATTACACAGATTCACCAACAATTCGAAGACAAATCCGATTTTGATAAACCCCATATCTACTGTGTGAAATACCCCAGTGTGCCATCACAGCAGCAAGATTTCTGACCTGTTGCCGCAAGAAAAGGGCAACCCGTGAAGAACAAACACCATTGTAAATACAACCCATATTTATATTTATTTATTTTCCCTTTTGTACTTTAACCATTTGCACATTGTTACAACACTGTATATATACATAATATGACATTTGTAATGTTTTTATTATTTTGGAACTTCTGTTATTGTAAATTTTACTGTTCATTTTTATAGTTTTTTTCACTTTTGTATGTTATCTACTTCACTTGCTTTGGCAATGTTAGCATATGTTTCCCATGCCAATAAAGCCCCTTGAATTGAATTGATAGAGAGATGTGGGGGAGCGAGAGAGAGAGATATATATGGGGAGAGAGATATGAGAGACGGGGGAGAGAAATTGTGAAAGAGAGAGCAAGAGAAAGAAAGATAGGGAAGAATAAAAGGAGAGAAGGACAATGCAGGCCCTTATTAAGGACATTCTCTCAGGGGATGTTAAGCCTTGTACACACATCACTAGTCCGATTTAATCTGCCGGATAAAGTAAGAGCAGGGCTTAAAGAAAATAACCGGTGAACAGGCTTACATCACCCCTCTAAATGTAAATCAGAGACCGACTCTGGCAGTTACACTCCCATCCTTGTGAAAGAGGCATCTGGATAATCCCAGTTCACTTCCCATCCTTATAGATCTGAGCAAACAGGAAGGAACACCTAAATAATAACAACCCTATTAATTAAACACTAGTGTGTTAGGCAGCATCAACAACTGATAACTGATAGGCAGTAGATGTTATTTTGGGCAAAGGGTGATCAGTGCAGTGTGTCAGGGTGGCAGAGATTTGTTCTGGCTGAGAGTGGCCTCTAGCCAGGAGCAAGATAACGAGCATGTACAACATCTACGTTGTGAGTGGCTACCTGGTTGATCCTGCCAGTAGCATATGCTTGTCTCAAAGATTAAGCCATGCAAGTCTAAGTACACACGGCCGGTACAGTGAAACTATGTTTGGGCCAAATATAGGCCGGTCCGGACCGTGTGTCTGTGGACGTTGAAATCAAGGCCGGCCACACCGGACATAATCTGAACTAAACATAGATTTGGTCCGGTCCATATATGTTGAAATCATGGCACCAAAAAATGCAAAAAAAAGATGTCAGCCTGTGCTTACTGGGATGTAGTCTACAGTGTCGGCTGCAATGGAATTTTATGAATACCCATCCATGTGGTAGGCCGACAGTTTGTAAACAGGCAGTTGCATTGACTTTATTAGTCCTGATTCCTGTGACTAATCATTTTTGCTATTTAAGCTATTTAAGCTCTTTAAGATTAATTATTTTTGGAACTGAGGAGACTGATTAGTTGCTGTACTTCTGAGGAACACAAACACCTTCATAGTAAGCTAGCGAGAGATGGAGAGAGATAGGGAAGGGCACAGTATAGGCAGGTCGGCCACCAGGCAGACAGAATCAGAACCATGCACTAGGCAATCAAAAGTAGTATCTTGCAATGGAATACTGTATTTCACAATTTCTTGGCTTGCAATGTCTCACAACTTCAGTAAAGCAGGGACTATCATCAATGAATTGGCTAGGATATTCTACACGCAACAGACCAAAGACTGAACACACTCGCATCATTAGCGAAGATAAATAGCATGTGAGCCAGCTGCACTGTGATTTAAATATTGTTGTAAAAATATATAAAAAGTCATTGTTTTTCCATTTGGGATTTTTTGTTAAGGATCCCAATTTTGTTTGAACATTTAAACGTTCACATCCCTATTTTGGACATGGGGACTGTGAAATGACCCCTGGTGGCATGCCTGGTGGGGTAAGTATTTCTGTCAGAGCTATGATTATACAGACAATTTGGGATTTTCTACACAGTAATATTTCTGATAAAAACAAGAAGCGATGCAGTTTTCCTCTATTTTGAGACAGGAGAGACTGGCATGCATCTTGCTGATATTAGCCCTCTGATTAAAGTGAGGAGCAAAATGTCCTGCTCTGTTCTGGGCTAGCTTTCCTAGATTGTTTTTTTTGCAGTGCCTTACTATATAACCAGACAATAGTCAAGATGTGATCAAACTAGAGCCTGCAGGACTTGTTTGGTCGAATGTTGTGTTAAAAATGCAGAGCACCTCTTTACCACAGACAGACTTCTTCCCATCTTTACAACAATATAATCAATATGCCTTGACTATGACAGTTTACAATCTAAGGTAACACCAATAAATTTAGTATCCTCTACTTGCTCAACAGCCACATCATTCATTACCAGATTCAGCTGAGGTCTAGTAATTAAATAATGATTTTTATCAAATGCAATGCTTTTGGTTTTAGTTATGTTTAGGACCTGTTTATTCATAGCAACCCATTCTACAACTGAATGGGTTGGTATGTTTATCGTTGCAGTGATTTCACTAGCTGTGGGTGTATGTAAAGTCATGATAGTCGTGGTCATTTGTAAAGTAACTATGCATAGATAATAAACAGCGAGTAGCAGCACTTTAAAAACAAAGGGAGGGCTACGGAGAGTGTGATCATACAGACATCCGGAACAGCTGGTGCTCTCATGCATGCTTCAGTGTTGCTTGCCTTGAAGCGAGCATAAAAGGCATTTAGGTCATATGGTAGGCTCGCGTCACTGGGCAGCTCACGACTGGGTTTCCTTTTGTAGTCAATAATAGTTTTCAAGCCCTGCCACATCCGACGAGCATGTAAGTAGTGGTAAAAGTGACGAGGTAAACAGAATAGATATACTGAACAAAAATGTAACAGCAAACATGCAACATTTTTAAAAGTTTTAATGAATTACATTTCATATAAGGAAATCAGTCAATTAAAATAAATTAATTAGGCCCTAATCTATGCATTTCCAAAGACTGGGAATACAGATATGCATTTGTTAGTCACAGATACCATTAGAAAATGGGCCTCACAATGGGCCTCAGGATCTTGTCACGGCATCTCTGTGCATTCAATAAAATACAATTGTGTTCATTGTCTATATGTATTGTTTATGCCTGCCCATACCATTACCACACCGCCACCATAGGGCACTCTGTTCACAACGTTGACTTCACAATGTATGTGGTTGTGAGGCTGGTTGGATGAACTGTCAAATTCTCTAAAGCGGCTTATGGTAGAGAAATGAACATTATATTATCTGTCAACAGCTCTGGTGGACATTCCTGCAGCCAGCATGGCAATTACAAACTCCTTCAAAACTTGAGACATCTCTGGCATTATGTAACAGAACTTCATATTTTACAGTGGCCTTTTATTGTCCTCAGCAAAAGGTGCACCTATGTGATGATCATGCTGTTTAATCAGCTTCTTGATATGCCACACTTGTCACAGGAGTCGCTGGTGCGCGATGAGACAATGATATCCCTACCGGTCGTGGCCGGTTACGACAGAGCCTGGGCGCGAACCCAGAGTCTCTGGTGGCACAGAGCGCCCTTAACCACTGCACCACCCGGGAGGCCTGCTGACCACTGTCTCGTCAGCAAACTTGGACACTGTGCTATCTAACCTCCAAACGAGCTTCAATGCTATACAACACTCCCTCCGTGGCCTCCAACTGCTCTTAAACGCTAGTAAAACCAAATGCATCCCCTACTTTTTCAAACATTCTGTTAAAAATCGCGCAACATTTCAGGGCCCTGCTACTCATGCCGGGAATATAGTATATGCATATGATTAGTATGTGTGGATAGAAAACACTCAGACGTTTCTAAAACGGGTTAAATCACGACTGTGACTATAACAGAACGTGCGTTTCATCGAAAAGCGCAGGAAAATCTGATCACTGAAAACTGGAAAATATATCAATGCGCCACTTGAATGGGTTGTTGAATAGAAACCAAATTACCTGGAGCCGAGGTTGGAATACCTACAGCTTCCACACGATGTCAACAGTCTTGTCATTTGCCTAGGATTTTTTTCTTGGTCAAACGGACAAGAGACAGCCCATTTCTTCCGGTCTCCGACCGGATATTTTGGTTGAGATTTATCCGGACATTATTTCAGGACGTACAGCTATAGAATATACATCGCCTCGTGATCAATTTGATCGATTTTTAACGTTTACTAATACCGAAAGTTGCATTACAAAAGTATTTCGAAGTGTTTTGTGAAAGTTTATCATCGACTTTTTTAATTTAAAAATGTCGTTGCGTTATAAAACAATGTTTTTTTCCTTGATCACACAGTCTTCATAGATCGATATCTAGGCTATATATGGACCAATTTAATCGAAAAAAAGACCCTATAGTGATGTTTATGAGAAATCTAGGAGTGCCAACAAAGAAGATGGTCAAAGGTAATGAATGTTTTATATTTTATTTCTGCATTTTGTGTAGCGCCGACTATGCTAATGATTTTGTTTACGTCCCCTGCGGGTCTTTAGGGGTGTAGCATGCTATCAGATAATAGCTTCTCATGCTTTCGCCGAAAAACATTTTAAAAATCTGACTTGTTGGCTGGATTCACAACGAGTGTAGCTTTAATTCAGTACCCTGAATGTGTGTTTTAATGAACGTTTGAGTTTTAACGAGTGCTATTAGCATTTAGCGTAGCGCATTTGCATTTCCAGATGTCTAGATGGGACGCATGCGTCCGGGGTCGACTCAAGAGGTCAAACACTAGTAAAACCAAATGCATGCTTTTCAACCGTTCGCTGCCTGCACCCGCATGCCTGACCAGCATCACCACCCTTGATGGTTCCGACCTTGAATATGTGGACATCTATAAGTACCTAGGTGTCTGGCTAGACTGTAAACTCTCCTTCCAGACTCATATCAAACATCTCCAATCGAAAATCAAATCAAGAGTTGGCTTTCTATTCCGCAACAAAGCCTCCTTCACTCACGCCGGCAAACTTACCCTCGTAAAACTGACTATCCTACCGATCCTCGACTTCGGCGATGTCATCTACAAAATTGCTTCCAACACTCTACTCAGCAAACTGGATGCAGTTTATCACAGTGCGATCCGTTTTGTCACTAAAGCACCTTATTCCACCCACCACTGCGACCTGTATGCTCTAGTCGGCTGGCCCTCGCTCCATATTCGTCGCCAGACCCACTGGCTCCAGGTTATCTACATGTCCATGCTAGGTAAAGCTCCGCCTTATCTCAGTTCACTGGTCATGATGGCAACACCCACCCGTAACACGCGCTCCAGCAGGTGCATCTCACTGATCATCCCTAAAGCCGCCTTTCGTTCCAGTTCTCTGCTGCCTGTGACTGGAACGAATTGCAAAAATCGCTGAAGTTGGAGACTTTTATCTCCCTCACCAACTTCAAACATCTGCTATCTGAGCAGCTAACCGATCGCTGCCACTGTACATAGTCTATCGGTAAATAGCCCACCCATTTTTACCTACCTCATCCCCATACTGTTTTTTTTTTTTTTTGCACTTTTGCACACCAATATCTCTACCTGTACATGATCATCTGATCATTTATCACTCCAGTGTTAATCTGCAAAATTGTAATTATTCGCCTACCTCATGCCTTTTGCACACAATGTATATAGACTCTCCTTTTTTCTACTGTATTATTGACTTGTTAATTGTTTACTCCATGTGTAACTCTGTGTTGTCTGTTCACACTTCTATGCTTTATCTTGGCCAGGTCGCAGTTGCAAATGAGAACTTGTTCTCAACTAGCTTACCTGGTTAAATAAAGGTGAAATAAATAAATAAAAAAAACTTAATGATGTTGTTGGAGTCATGTTTGACCACGCAGTCATGGGTGAACAGGGAATAGAGGAGGGGACTAAGTACACACCACCGAGGGGCCCCAGTGTTAAGGATCAGCGTGGCAGACGTGTTGTTGCCTACTCTTACTACATGGGGGCGGCCCGTCAGGAAGTCCAGGATCCAGTTGCAGAGGAAGGTGTTTAGTCCCAGAGTCCTTTGCTTTAGCCTCGTGGGCACTTTGGTTTGATCGCTGAGCTGTAGTCAATGAAGAACATTCTCACATAGGTGTTCCTTTTGTCCAGGTGAGAAAGGGAAGTGTTGAGTTCGATTGAGATTGCGTCATCTGTGGATCTGTTGGGGCGGTATGCGAATTGGAGTTGGTCAATGGTGCCCAGAAGGATGCTGTTGATGTGAGCCATGACCAGACCTTCAAAGCACTTCTACCGATGTGAGTGCCACGGGGCGGTAATCATTTTGGCAGGTTACCTGAAACATGTAGGTATTACAGACTCAGTCAGGGAGAGGTTGAAAATGTCGGTGAAGACATTTGACAGTTGGTCCGCACATGCGGATTACGTCCTGGTAATCCATCTAGCCCAGCGGCTTTGTGAATGTTGACCTGTTTTAAGGTTTTGTTAACATCTGCTACCGAGAGCGTTATCACACAGTCATCCAGAACCACTGGTACTCTCGTGCAAGCTCCAGTGCTGCTTGCCTCGAAGTGAGCATATAAGGCATTTCGCTTGTTTTGTAGGCTCTCGTCACTGGGCAGCTTGCGTCTGGGTTTCCCTTTGTAGTCCGTAATAGTTTTCAATCCCTGCCACATTCGACGAGTGTCAGAGCCGGTGTAGTAGGATTCAATTTTAATTCTGCATTGACGCTTTGCTTGTTTGATGGTATCTCTGAGGGCATAGCAGGATTTCTTATAAGTGTCCGGATTAGTCTCCCGCTTCTTGAAAGTGGCAGCTCTAGCCTTTAGTTCGATGAGGATGATGCCTGTAATCCATGGCTTCTGGTTGGGATATGTACGTACTGTCACTGTGGGGACGATGTCACCGATGCACTTATTGACGAAGCCAATGACTGAGGTGGTTTATTCCTTAATGCCATTTGATGAATCCCCGAACATATTCCAGTCTGTGTTGGCAAAACAGTCCTGTAGTGTAGCATCCTCGTCATCTCACCACTTCCGTATTGAGTGAGTCACTTCCTGCTTTAGTTTTTGCTTGGAAGAAGGAATCAGGAGGATAGAATTATGGTCAGATTTGCCAAATGGAGGGCGGGGGAGAACTTTGTATGCATCTCTGTGTGTGGAGTAAAGGTGGTCTAGGATTTTTTTCCCCTCTGGTTGCACATGTGACATGCTGGTTAAAACATGGTAAAACTGATTTAAGTTTGCCTGCATTAAAGTCCCTGGCCACTAGGAGCACTGCTTATGAATGAGCATTTTCTTCTTTGCTTATGGTTGAGAGTTGGTTGAGAGCATTCTTAGTGACAGCTTCATTTTGTGGTGGTAAATACATGGCTACGAATAACACAGATGAAAACTCTCTTGGTAGACAATGTGGTCTACAGCTTATCATAATGTACTCTACTTCAGGCGAGCAATACCGTGAGTGTTCTTTAATATTAGCCATCGTGCACCATGGAAGGCAGTTGGAGTTTACTCGCTCGCCTCCGGATTCTCATAAGGGTGCCCGATCTGCGGCCCCTTTTTCGGTGTCTTTAATAATAAGTTATACAAAATACAAAAAAAATACAAAAAAGTATAATTGGTTGGGAGAATGTAAAACGTCATGTTTTTCGGGGCCATCTTTACCATATGGTAGCAGAGTGAACAGTCTATGACCTGGTTGGCTGTGGTCTTTGACAATTTTCCGGGCCTTCCATACCTTAAGGGAAGATTTCGGCAGTACCTGTATGGTTAGTGAGAAAGTCCATATTGCAAATGTACGGTCCCTTACTAGACGTCCGAAATCGTTTGTAAAATTCGCGGACGGCGTCGGGCCGAGCGGCAGGGCCGGACCTACCAGGAAGTCATCAAATGAACTTTGTCGGACATTCGGTTTCCGTTTTACAAAAATAATAAGATTTAGGTCATTTTTCCGATGTCCCGGAAATTCCCACAAGAGGGCATAAGCAATCATATTGCTATTGGACAAAACATCACGATTCACGACGGGGCCTTATCTCGAAAACTGAAAATATTTAGAAGCCGAAACTCGGTGAGCGTAGGGGCGGCATAATGGGCAGTTGGCCCCGAACAAGATGGCTTCTAGGCCTCAACGGTTTTTGAGTTATGAGTGTGTGTCATTTATCTGGGATTAAAGGTCCAAAATGAAAATAGAGAAATTATTTTTCCACTTCACGTCAAAGTCAAGGAGCCTCCGGTGTCAATAAAAAAAGAACCAGCCATTTATCTATCGTCATTTAAGAGAAATCGTACAACGACACCTTGGTGATGTTCACGGATAGGTGTTTTTTTTCAACGGTTACAGATCCAGTTGCAGGGTGTTCTTACGAATCTTTTTAAAGTGTGCTGCGGAGCTCTGCGAGATTTCTGTGATTTTCTATGATTTTCTGAAATAACACACACTCACTAAACCCTCCGTAAATAACTCAGTTCTTAACGTAAAGACTTAAAACTCAGGATTCTGTAAAAGCATAGCCCAGTGAGGATATGTGTTGACTTATACCTTCCTGTGCCAACCGGAAGTGCCTTAATTGGTGTCTCAGGCGCTAGGGCGAAACGCAATCACAGCATGGTGAATACAATACAAGGAACCGACGGGACAGGAACGGATCACAAAGGAATAAATAGGGACTCTAATCAGGGGAAAGGATCGGGAACAGGTGTGGGAAGACTAAATGATGATTAGGGGAATAGGAACAGCTGGGAGCAGGAACGGAGCGACAGAGAGAAGAGAGAGCGAGAGAGTGAGAGAGGGAGGGAGAGAGAGAGGGATAGAACCAAACAAGACCAGCAGAGGAAACGAATAGCATGGGGAGCACAGGGACAAGACATGACAATAAATGACAAACATGACAGTACCCCCCACTCACCGAGCGCCTCCTGGCGCACTCGAGGAGGAATCCTGGCGGCAACGGAGGAAATCATCGATGAGCGAACGGTCCAGCACGTCCCGAGACGGAACCCAACTCCTCTCCTCAGGACCGTAACCCTCCCAATCCACTAGGTATTGGTGACCCCGTCCCCGAACGCATGTCCATAATTTTATGTACCTTGTAAATAGGTGCGCTCTCGACAAGGACGGGAGGGGAGGGAAGACGAACGGGGGTGCGAAGAAAGGGCTTAACACAGGAGACATGGAAGACAGGATGGACGCGACGAAGATGTCGCGGAAGAAGCAGTCGCACAGCGACAGGATTGACGACCTGGGAGACACGGAACGGACCAATGAACCGCGGAGTCAACTTACGAGAAGCTGTCGTAAGAGGAAGGTTGCGAGTGGAAAGCCACACTCTCTGGCCGCAACAATACCTTGGACTCTTAATCCTGCGTTTATTGGCGGCTCTCACCGTCTGTGCCCTGTAACGGCAAAGTGCAGACCTCACCCTCCTCCAGGTGCGCTCACAACGTTGGACAAACGCTTGAGCGGAGGGAGCGCTGGACTCGGCAAGCTGGGATGAGAACAGAGGAGGCTGGTAACCCAGACTACTCTGAAACGGAGATAACCCGGTAGCAGACGAAGGAAGCGAATTGTGAGCGTATTCTGCCCAGGGGAGCTGTTCTGCCCAAGACGCAGGGTTTCTGAAAGAAAGGCTGCGTAGTATGCGACCAATCGTCTGATTGGCCCTCTCTGCTTGACCGTTAGACTGGGGATGAAACCCGGAAGAGAGACTGACGGACGCACCAATCAAACGACAGAACTCCCTCCAAAACTGTGAGCGTGAATTGCGGGCCTCTGTCTGAAACGGCGTCTAACGGGAGGCCATGAATTCTGAATACATTCTCAATAATGATTTGTGCCGTCTCCTTAGCGGAAGGAAGTTTAGCGAGGGGAATGAAATGTGCCGCCTTAGAGAACCTATCGACAACCGTCAGAATCACAGTCTTCCCCGCAGACAAAGGCAGACCGGTAATGAAGTCTAAGGCAATGTGAGACCATGGTCGAGAAGGAATGGGGAGCGGTCTGAGACGACCGGCAGGAGGAGAGTTACCCGACTTAGTCTGCGCGCAGTCCGAACAAGCAGCCACGAAGCGGCGCGTGTCACGCTCCTGAGTCGGCCACCAAAAGCGCTGGCGAATAGACGCAAGAGTGCCTCGAACACCGGGATGACCAGCTAACTTGGCAGAGTGAGCCCACTGAAGAACAGCCAGGCGAGTGGAAACAGGAACGAAAAGGAGGTTACTAGGACAAGCGCGCGGCGACGCAGTGTGCGTGAGTGCTTGCTTAACCTGTCTTTCAATTCCCCAGACTGTTAACCCGACAACACGCCCATAAGGAAGAATCCCCTCGGGATCAGTAGAAGCCACAGAAGAACTAAACAGACGGGATAAGGCATCAGGCTTGGTGTTCTTGCTACCCGGACGGTAAGAAATCACAAACTCGAAACGAGCGAAAAACAACGCCCAACGAGCTTGACGGGCATTAAGTCGTTTGGCAGAACGGATGTACTCAAGGTTCTTATGGTCTGTCCAAACGACAAAAGGAACGGTCGCCCCCTCCAACCACTGTCGCCATTCGCCTAGGGCTAAGCGGATGGCGAGCAGTTCACGGTTACCCACATCATAGTTGCGCTCAGATGGCGACAGGCGATGAGAAAAATAAGCGCAAGGATGAACCTTATCGTCAGACTGGAAGCGCTGGGATAGAATGGCTCCCACGCCTACCTCTGAAGCGTCAACCTCGACAATGAATTGTCTAGTGACGTCAGGAGTAACGAGGATAGGAGCGGACGTAAAACGTTCTTTTAGAAGATCAAAAGCTCCCTGGGCGGAACCGGACCACTTAAAACACGTCTTGACAGAAGTAAGAGCTGTGAGAGGGCAGCAACTTGACCGAAATTACGAATGAAACGCCGATAGAAATTAGCGAAACCTAAAAGCGCTGCAACTCGACACGTGACCTTGGAACGGGCCAATCACTGACAGCTTGGACCTTAGCGGAATCCATCTGAATGCCTTCAGCGGAAATAACGGAACCGAGAAAAGTAACGGAGGAGACATGAAAAGAGCACTTCTCAGCCTTTACGTAGAGACAATTCTCTAAAGGCGCTGTAGAACACGTCGAACGTGCTGAACATGAATCTCGAGTGACGGAGAAAAAATCAGGATATCGTCAAGATAGACAAAAACAAAAATGTTCAGCATGTCTCTCAGAACATCATTAACTAATGCCTGAAAAACAGCTGGCGCATTGGCGAGACCGAGCGGCAGAACCCGGTACTCAAAATGCCCTAACGGAGTGTTAAACGCCGTTTTCCACTCGTCCCCCTCTCTGATGCGCACGAGATGGTAAGCGTTACGAAGGTCCAACTTAGTAAAGCACCTGGCTCCCTGCAGAATCTCGAAGGCTGATGACATAAGGGAAGCGGATAACGATTCTTAACCGTTATGTCATTCAGCCCTCGATAATCCACGCAGGGCGCAGAGTACCGTCCTTCTTCTTAACAAAAAAGAACCCCGCCCCGGCCGGAGAAGAAGAAGGCACTATGGTACCGGCGTCAAGAGACACAGACAAATAATCCTCGAGAGCCTTACGTTCGGGAGCCGACAGAGAGTATAGTCTACCTCGAGGAGGAGTGGTCCCCGGAAGGAGATCAATACTACAATCATACGACCGGTGAGGAGGAAGGGAGTTGGCTCGGGACCGACTGAAGACCGTGCGCAGATCATGATATTCCTCCGGCACTCCTGTCAAATCGCCAGGTTCCTCCTGAGAAGTAGGGACAGAAGAAATGGGAGGGATGGCAGACATTAAACACTTCACATGACAAGAAACGTTCCAGGATAGGATAGAATTACTAGACCAATTAATAGAAGGATTATGACATACAAGCCAGGGATGACCCAAAACAACAGGTGTAAACGGTGAACGGAAAATCAAAAAGAAATAGTCTCACTGTGGTTACCAGATACTGTGAGAGTTAAAGGTAGTGTCTCAAATTTGATACTGGGAAGATGACTACCATCTAAGGCAAACATGGGCGTAGGCCTGTCTAACGGTCTGAAAGGAATGTTATGTTTCCGAGCCCATGCTTCG